>NC_079190.1:495569336-495683724 GCF_029499605.1 Hyla sarda
ACAGCTGTGTGTATGTATAACAATGGGGGGTCTGCTCTGTACACCTGGATACAGGGGTTGTGTATATAACAATGGGGGGTCTGCTCTGTACACCTGGATACAGGGGTGTGTGTATAACAATGGGGGGTCTGCTCTGTACACCTGGATACAGGGGTGTGTATATAACAATGGGGGGTCTGCTCTGTACACCTCGATACAGGGGTGTGTGTATAACAATGGGGGGGTCTGCTCTGTACACCTGGATACAGGGGTGTGTGTATAACAATGGGGGGTTCTGCTCTCTACACCTGGATACAGGGGTGTGTGGATAACAATGGGGGGTCTGCTCTGTACACCTGGATACAGGGGTGTGTGTATAACAATGGGGGGTCTGCTCTGTACACCTGGATACAGGGGTGTGTGTATAACAACGGGGGGTCTTCTCTGTACACCTGGATACAGGGGTGTGTGTATAACAATGGGGGGTCTGCTCTGTACACCTGGATACAGGTGTGTGTGTGTGTGTGTGTATAACACAATGGGGGGGTCTGCTCTGTACACCTGGATACAGCTGTGTGTGTGTATAACAATGGGGGGTCTGCTCTGTACACCTGGATACAGCTGTGTGTGTATAACAATGGGGGGTCTGCTCTGTACACCTGGATACTGGGTGTGTGTGTATAACAATGGGGGGTCTGCTCTGTACACCTGGATACAGGGGTGTGTGTATAACAATGGGGGGTCTGCTCTCTACACCTGGATACAGGGGGTGTGTGTATAACAATGGGGGGTCTGCTCTGTACACCTGGATACAGGGGTGTGTGTATAACAATGGGGGGGTCTGCTCTGTACACCTGGATACAGGGGTGTGTGTATAACAATGGGGGGTCTGCTCTCTACACCTGGATACAGCTGTGTGTGTGTATAACAATGGGGGGTCTGCTCTGTACCACCTGGATACAGGGGTGTGTGTGTATAACAATGGGGGGGTCTGCTCTGTACACCTGGATACAGGGGTGTGTGTATAACAATGGGGGGTCTGCTCTGTACACCTGGATACAGGGGGTAGTGTTTATAACAATGGGGGGTCTGCTCTGTACACCTCGATACAGGGGGTGTGTGTATAACAATGGGGGGTCTGCTCTGTACACCTGGATACAGGGGTGTGTGTATAACAATGGGGGGTCTGCTCTCTACACCTGGATACAGGGGTGTGTGTATAACAATGGGGGGTCTGCTCTGTACACCTGGATACAGGGGTGTGTGTGTATAACAATGGGGGGTCTGCTCTGTACACCTGGATACAGGGGTGTGTGTATAACAATGGGGGGTCTTCTCTGTACACCTGGATACAGGGGTTGTGTGTATAACAATGGGGGGGTCTGCTCTGTACACCTGGATACAGGGGTGTGTGTGTATAACAATGGGGGGTCTGCTCTGTACACCTGGATACAGGTGTGTGTGTGTGTGTATAACAATGGGGGGTCTGCTCTGTACACCTGGATACAGGGGGTGTGTGTATAACAATGGGGGGGGGGGGTCTGCTCTGTACACCTGGATACAGGGGTGTGTGTATAACAATGGGGGGGGGGGTCTGCTCTGTACACCTGGATACAGGGGGTGTGTGTATAACAATGGGGGGTCTGCTCTGTACACCTGGATACAGGGGTGTGTGTGTATAACAATGGGGGGGTCTGCTCTGTACACCTGGATACAGGGGGTGTGTGTATAACAATGGGGGGTCAGCTCTGTACACCTGGATACAGGGGTGTGTGTGTATAAAAATGGGGGGTCTGCTCTGTACACCTGGATATAGGGGTGTGTGTATAAAAATGGGGGGTCTGCTCTGTACACCTGGATACAGGGGTGTGTATATAACAATGGGGGGGTCTGCTCTGTACACCTGGATACCAGGGGTGTGTGTATAACAATGGGGGAGTCTGCTCTGTACACCTGGATACAGGGGTTGTGTGTGTATAACAATGGGGGGTCTGCTCTGTACACCTGGATACAGGGGTGTGTGTATAACAATGGGGGGTCTGCTCTGTACACCTGGATACAGGGGTGTGTGTGTATAACAATGGGGGAGTCTGCTCTGTACACCTGGATACAGCTGTGTGTATGTATAACAATGGGGGGTCTGCTCTGTACACCTGGATACAGGGGTGTGTATATAACAATGGGGGGTCTGCTCTGTACACCTGGATACAGGGGGGTGTCTGTATAACAATGGGGGGTCTGCTCTGTACACCTGGATACAGGGGGTTGTTGTATATAACAATGGGGGGTCTGCTCTGTACACCTGGATACAGGGGTGTGTATATAACAATGGGGGGTCTGCTCTGTACACCTGGATACAGGGGTGTGTGTATAACAATGGGGGAGTCTGCTCTATACACCTGGATACAGCTGTGTGTATGTATAACAATGGGGGGTCTGCTCTGTACACCTGGATACAGGGGTGTGTATATAACAATGGGGGGGTCTGCTCTGTACACCTGGATACAGGGTTGTGTGTATAACAATGGGGGGGTCTGCTCTGTACACCTGGATACAGGGGTGTGTATATAACAATGGGGGGGTCTGCTCTGTACACCTCGATACAGGGGTGTGTGTATAACAATGGGGGGGTCTGCTCTGTACACCTGGATACAGGGGTGTGTGTATAACAATGGGGGTCTGCTCTCTACACCTGGATACAGGGGGTGTGTGTATAAGAATGGGGGGGTCTGCTCTGTACACCTGGATACAGGGGTGTGTGTATAACAATGGGGGGTCTGCTCTGTACACCTGGATACAGGGGGTGTGTGTGTATAACAATGGGGGGTCTTCTCTGTACACCTGGATACAGGGGTGTGTGTGTATAACAATGGGGGGTCTGCTCTGTACACCTGGATACAGGTGTGTGTGTGTGTGTGTGTATAACAATGGGGGGTCTGCTCTGTACACCTGGATACAGCTGTGTGTGTATAACAATGGGGGGTCTGCTCTGTACACCTGGATACAGGGGTGTGTGTGTATAACAATGGGGGGTCTGCTCTGTACACCTGGATACAGGGGTGTGTGTATAACAATGGGGGGTCTGCTCTCTACACCTGGATACAGGGGGGTGTGTGTATAACAATGGGGGGGTCTGCTCTGTACACCTGGATACAGGTGTGTGTGTATAACAATGGGGGGGGTCTGCTCTGTACACCTGGATACAGGGGTGTGTGTATAACAATGGGGGGGTCTTCTCTGTACACCTGGATACAGGGGTGTGTGTATAACAATGGGGGGGTCTGCTCTGTACACCTGGATATAGGGGTGTGTGTATAACAATGGGGGGTCTTCTCTGTACACCTGGATACAGGGGTGTGTGTATAACAATGGGGGGGTCTGCTCTCTACACCTGGATACAGGGGTGTGTGTGTATACACAATGGGGGGGTCTGCTCTGTACACCTGGATACAGGGGTGTGTGTATAAACAATGGGGGGGTCTGCTCTGTACACCTGGATACAGGGGGTTGTGTGTTATAACAATGGGGGAGTCTGCTCTGTACACCTGGATACAGCTGTGTGTTATGTATAACAATGGGGGGTCTGCTCTGTACACCTGGATACAGGGGTGTGTATATAACAATGGGGGGTCTGCTCTGTACACCTGGATACAGGGGTGTGTGTATAACAATGGGGGGGTCTGCTCTGTACACCTGGATACAGGGGGTGTGTATATAACAATGGGGGGGTCTGCTCTGTACACCTGGATACAGGGGTGTGTATATAACAATGGGGGGTCTGCTCTGTACACCTGGATACATGGGTGTGTGTGTATAACAATGGGGGAGTCTGCTCTATACACCTGGATACAGCTGTGTGTATGTATAACAATGGGGGGGTCTGCTCTGTACACCTGGATACAGGGGGTGTGTATATAACAATGGGGGGTCCTGCTCTGTACACCTGGATACAGGGGTGTGTGTATAACAATGGGGGGGTCTGCTCTGTACACCTGGATACAGGGGTGTGTATATAACAATGGGGGGTCTGCTCTGTACACCTCGATACAGGGGTGTGTGTATAACAATGGGGGGTCTGCTCTGTACACCTGGATACAGGGGTGTGTGTATAACAATGGGGGGGTCTGCTCTCTACACCTGGATACAGGGGTGTGTGTATAACAATGGGGGGTCTGCTCTGTACACCTGGATACAGGGGGTGTGTGTATAACAATGGGGGGTCTGCTCTGTACACCCTGGATACAGGGGTGTGTGTATAACAAACGGGGGGTCTTCTCTGTACACCTGGATACAGGGGTGTGTGTATAACAATGGGGGTCTGCTCTGTACACCTGGATACAGGTGTGTGTGTGTGTGTGTGTATAACAATGGGGGGTCTGCTCTGTACACCTGGATACAGCTGTGTGTGTGTATAACAATGGGGGGTCTGCTCTGTACACCTGGATACAGCTGTGTGTGTATAACAATGGGGGGTCTGCTCTGTACACCTGGATACTGGGGTGTGTGTATAACAATGGGGGGTCTGCTCTGTACACCTGGATACAGGGGTGTGTGTATAACAATGGGGGGTCTGCTCTCTACACCTGGATACAGGGGTGTGTGTATAACAATGGGGGGTCTGCTCTGTACACCTGGATACAGGGGTGTGTGTATAACAATGGGGGGTCTGCTCTGTACACCTGGATACAGGGGTGTGTGTATAACAATGGGGGGTCTGCTCTCTACACCTGGATACAGCTGTGTGTGTGTATAACAATGGGGGGTCTGCTCTGTACACCTGGATACAGGGGTGTGTGTGTATAACAATGGGGGGTCTGCTCTGTACACCTGGATACAGGGGTGTGTGTATAACAATGGGGGGTCTGCTCTGTACACCTGGATACAGGGGTGTGTTTATAACAATGGGGGGTCTGCTCTGTACACCTCGATACAGGGGTGTGTGTATAACAATGGGGGGTCTGCTCTGTACACCTGGATACAGGGGTGTGTGTATAACAATGGGGGGTCTGCTCTCTACACCTGGATACAGGGGTGTGTGTATAACAATGGGGGGTCTGCTCTGTACACCTGGATACAGGGGTGTGTGTATAACAATGGGGGGTCTGCTCTGTACAACTGGATACAGGGGTGTGTGTATAACAATGGGGGGTCTTCTCTGTACACCTGGATACAGGGGTGTGTGTATAACAATGGGGGGGTCTGCTCTGTACACCTGGATACAGGGGTGTGTGTATAACAATGGGGGGTCTGCTCTGTACACCTGGATACAGGTGTGTGTGTGTGTGTATAACAATGGGGGGTCTGCTCTGTACACCTGGATACAGGGGTGTGTGTATAACAATGGGGGGGGGGGGTCTGCTCTGTACACCTGGATACAGGGGTGTGTGTATAACAATGGGGGGGGGGTCTGCTCTGTACACCTGGATACAGGGGTGTGTGTATAACAATGGGGGGTCTGCTCTGTACACCTGGATACAGGGGTGTGTGTGTATAACAATGGGGGGGTCTGCTCTGTACACCTGGATACAGGGGTGTGTGTATAACAATGGGGGGTCAGCTCTGTACACCTGGATACAGGGGTGTGTGTATAAAAATGGGGGGTCTGCTCTGTACACCTGGATATAGGGGTGTGTGTATAAAAATGGGGGGTCTGCTCTGTACACCTGGATACAGGGGTGTGTATATAACAATGGGGGTCTGCTCTGTACACCTGGATACAGGGGTGTGTGTATAACAATGGGGAGTCTGCTCTGTACACCTGGATACAGGGGTGTGTGTGTATAACAATGGGGGGTCTGCTCTGTACACCTGGATACAGGGGTGTGTGTATAACAATGGGGGGTCTGCTCTGTACACCTGGATACAGGGGTGTGTGTGTATAACAATGGGGGAGTCTGCTCTGTACACCTGGATACAGCTGTGTGTATGTATAACAATGGGGGGTCTGCTCTGTACACCTGGATACAGGGGTGTGTATATAACAATGGGGGGTCTGCTCTGTACACCTGGATACAGGGGTGTCTGTATAACAATGGGGGGTCTGCTCTGTACACCTGGATACAGGGGTGTGTATATAACAATGGGGGGTCTGCTCTGTACACCTGGATACAGGGGTGTGTATATAACAATGGGGGGTCTGCTCTGTACACCTGGATACAGGGGTGTGTGTATAACAATGGGGGAGTCTGCTCTATACACCTGGATACAGCTGTGTGTATGTATAACAATGGGGGGTCTGCTCTGTACACCTGGATACAGGGGTGTGTATATAACAATGGGGGGTCTGCTCTGTACACCTGGATACAGGGTTGTGTGTATAACAATGGGGGGTCTGCTCTGTACACCTGGATACAGGGGTGTGTATATAACAATGGGGGGTCTGCTCTGTACACCTCGATACAGGGGTGTGTGTATAACAATGGGGGGTCTGCTCTGTACACCTGGATACAGGGGTGTGTGTATAACAATGGGGGTCTGCTCTCTACACCTGGATACAGGGGTGTGTGTATAAGAATGGGGGGTCTGCTCTGTACACCTGGATACAGGGGTGTGTGTATAACAATGGGGGGTCTGCTCTGTACACCTGGATACAGGGGTGTGTGTATAACAATGGGGGGTCTTCTCTGTACACCTGGATACAGGGGTGTGTGTATAACAATGGGGGGTCTGCTCTGTACACCTGGATACAGGTGTGTGTGTGTGTGTGTGTGTGTATAACAATGGGGGGTCTGCTCTGTACACCTGGATACAGCTGTGTGTGTATAACAATGGGGGGTCTGCTCTGTACACCTGGATACAGGGGTGTGTGTATAACAATGGGGGGTCTGCTCTGTACACCTGGATACAGGGGTGTGTGTATAACAATGGGGGGTCTGCTCTCTACACCTGGATACAGGGGTGTGTGTATAACAATGGGGGGTCTGCTCTGTACACCTGGATACAGGGGTGTGTGTATAACAATGGGGGGTCTGCTCTGTACACCTGGATACAGGGGTGTGTGTATAACAATGGGGGGTCTTCTCTGTACACCTGGATACAGGGGTGTGTGTATAACAATGGGGGGTCTGCTCTGTACACCTGGATACAGGGGTGTGTGTATAACAATGGGGGGTCTTCTCTGTACACCTGGATACAGGGGTGTGTGTATAACAATGGGGGGTCTGCTCTCTACACCTGGATACAGCTGTGTGTGTGTATAACAATGGGGGGTCTGCTCTGTACACCTGGATACAGGGGTGTGTGTGTATAACAATGGGGGGTCTGCTCTGTACACCTGGATACAGGGGTGTGTGTATAACAATGGGGGGTCTGCTCTGTACACCTGGATACAGAGGTGTGGGTATATAACAATGGGGTGTATTTCATTCTATTTATCTATATCTCTGGCCATCTATTTGAGATGCCTGAGAAGAATCAATGACATTGTCTTGGATTATGTGTATACAGGTGATAAGGCGGCCACAATAATCTTTTATCTATAACAAAATTATAGTAAATTAATGTTTAGCTGTGATGTCATGTAATTAGACTCTGATCTACATAGTTAACACCCACCAGTCACCGTTGGAGAACATTATATTTGTTAAAGTGGATCCTTAGTATAGAAAAGAGGTTAAAACTTGGGTGAGAGGGACATCAGGAGACTGAAACCGGGAACTGCAAGAGATAGGAAGAGGAAGCATCACAGATCCTCATTACCGAAGATCCTAGAGCAGTGATTCCCAACCGCGGTGCCGCGGCACACGTGTGTGCCGTTCAGCACTGCCCGTGGTGCCGCAGGATTTTGCCGTGATTTTTTAAAAATTATTATTATTATTTTTTTTTTTAAATGTCCCGCCCTGGCCTGACGGCGCAGGGGGGAAGGGAAGTCTGCGTGCGCAGCGCGCACACAGCGTCCCCCTGCGTCTCCTGCATTTCCTGTGTTCCCCTCCGTCCCCTGCGTCCCCCGTGTTCCCCCTCCTTCCTCCTCTGTTCCCTGTGTCCCCTGCGTCCCCCTCCTTCACCTTCCGTCTCCTGCGTCTCCCTCCGTCCCCCTATCCCTTACGGTGCAGTGGGCCGAAAATGGGTCCCTGGGGCGGAACGAGCTGCACCTGCGCCGGACTCCCGTGTCTGCTGTGGAACTGCAAGCTGCGCCGGCTTGCTTAAGGTACCGTACCCTTTCCACCCCTCTGTTCACCTTCTCAACCCTGTCTAAACCCCCCACCGTCACCCAGGTCCACCCTCTACCCCCCCCCCGTCACTCATATCTCCCCCCCCCCTGTCAACCATGTCCGCCTTGTCCACCTCCCTGTCCTTCTCTATCACCCATGTCCACCCCCCCCTGTCACCCATGTAATCCCTCCCTTTCACCCATGTCCACCCTCCCCCTGCCACCCATGTACACCCATCTGTCACCCATGTACACTCCTCTACACCCCTCTGTCACCCATGTACACCCATCTGTCACCCATGTACACTCCTCTATACCCCTCTGTCACCCATGTACACTCCTCTATACCCCTCTGTCACCCATGTACACTCCTCTACACCCCTCTGTCACCCATGTACACCCATCTGTCACCCATGTACACTCCTCTACACCCCTCTGTCACCCATGTACACCCATCTGTCACCCATGTACACTCCTCTATACCCCACTGTCACCCATGTACACCCATGTACACCCATCTGTCACCCATGTACACTCCTCTATACCCCTCTGTCACTCATGTACAGTCCTCTATACCCCTGTCACCCATGTACACTCCTCTACACCCCTATGTCACCCATGTACACTCCTCTACACCCATCTGTCACCCATGTACGCTCCTCTACACCCCTCTGAACGCTCCTCTACACCCCTCTGTCACCCATGTACGCTCCTCTATACCCCTGTCACCCATGTACACCCATCTGTCACCCATGTACACTCCTCTATACCCCACTGTCACCCATGTACACCCATCTGTCACCCAAGTACACTTCTCTATACCCCACTGTCACCCATGTACACTCCTCTACACCCCTCTGTCACCCATGTACACCCATCTGTCACCCATGTACACTTCTCTACACCCCTCTGTCACCCATGTACACCCATCTGTCACCCATGTACACTCCTCTATACCCCTCTGTCACCCATGTACACTCCTCTACACCCCTCTTTCACCCATGTACACCCATCTGTCACCCATGTACACTCCTCTACACCCCTCTGTCACCCATGTACACCCATCTGTCACCCATGTACACTCCTCTATACCCCACTGTCACCCATGTACACCCATCTGTCACCCATGTACACTCCTCTATACCCCACTGTCACCCATGTACACCCATCTGTCACCCATGTACACTCCTCTATACCCCTCTGTCACTCATTTACAGTCCTCTATACCCCTGTCACCCATGTACACTCCTCTACACCCCTCTGTCACCCATGTACACCCATCTGTCACCCATGTACACTCCTCTACACCCATCTGTCACCCATGTACGCTCCTCTACACCCCTGTCACCCATGTACGCTCCTCTACACCCCTCTGTCACCCATGTACGCTCCTCTACACCCCTTTGTCACCCATGTACACCCCTCTGTCACCCATGTCCACCCCTCTGTCACCCATGTCCACTCTTCTACAACCCTCTGTCACCCATGTAAAAAAAAAAAAAGAAAAAAAAGTTTGGCGCCTAATGGGTTCGTTTTGCAGGTTTAAAGGTGAAGAACTGTGTGTGGAAGAAATCGTGATGATGGCCCAGACCAGATGGAGAAGAGAAGGCAACGATGCAAATTAGAGAAGACGTCATTGGTGAGTTGCTGTATAAAGCAGCACTTTAAACTACATAAATAGATATAGTGCATTGCGTTTTTTACCGTTTTTCCTTTTTTTTTTCTTTCTTGCTTGTCAACCTCGGTAGCGGTGCCCCTTGGAAAAAAAAATTTCCGAGGTGTGCCCCGACCCGAAAAAGGTTGGGAAACACTGTCCTAGAGGCTACCTGAGGGGGTGGAGCCATGAAGAGTCAGAGAAAACTTCATCCAATAAGCCCATTCTTCTCTGATAACCGGTTATGACTACAGGTGTTCCCATGGACCCCAGGCAGCCATCTTTCTTTTCTCCAGAAGTACTCTCGGTGGTAAGATACACAGGTTTCTTATTTGATTAAAGGACAACTGTAGTGCTAGACATTTATATATTGCTGTGCCCGGGCCTCAAAAATAAACAAAATAAACTTTAACATACCTTCTTATGAGCCCCCGTTGGACCGGTACCGGCCTCACGGTCCAGCGGTGCTGACCTCATTCAACTTCCTGGGGACGGGGATGCCACAGAGCAGTTTGAGTATCACCGTCCGCTGCGATGTCCCGCCCCGGCCGATGATAGGCTGAGCGCACTATCATTTAAGAAGCCGGGCAGAGCTCCTTACATGACAGGAAGTTGAATGAGGTCCGCACCGCTGGACCGTGAGGCCGGTACCGGTCCAACGGGGGCTCATAAGAAGGTATGTTAAAGTTTATTTTGTTTATTTTTGAGGCCCGGGCACAGTAATTTATAAATGTCTAGCACTACAGTTGTCCATTACGTTACCTCATTTTTAATGTGGACAGAATTATGTTATGTATAGGAGCAGACCTGGCTTATATATAATCTCAATTATGAGAAGGTAATAGTAGTTTATAAGCCACACCCCCTTCTACTGCAGATGAACTGGGCGCGTCTTATGGGGATCAATGCAATGATCATATTGCATATTAGCATAGTCTGTTGGGATCTTCCTCTGCTCCAACACATGACATGATAATTTCCACGAGGAAACTTAAAGGGGTATTCCAGGAAAAAACTTTTTTTTATGTATATCAACTGGCTCCAGAAAGTTAAACAGATTTGTAAATTACTTCTATTAAAAAATCTTAATCTTTTCAGTACTTATGAGCTTCTGAAGTTAAGGTTGTTCTTTTCTGTCTAAATCCTCTCTGATGACATGTGTCTCGGGAAACGCCCAGTTTAGAAGAGGTTTGCTATGGGGATTTGCTTCTAAACTGGGCGTTTCCGAGACAGGTGTCATCAGAGAGCACTTAGACAGAAAAGAACAACCTTAAATTCAGAAGCTCATAAGTACTGAAAGGATTAAGATTTTTTAATAGAAGTAATTAACAAATCTGTTTAACTTTCTGCAGCCAGTTGATATATACAGTGACCCCCCGACCTACGATGGCCCCGACATATGATCAAATCGACATACAATGCTTTTTTATGTCGTGGCCATCGCATTAAGTGCTATCCGGCAGCGCCAAATACTTAAGCTGCTGCCGGATAGCAGCTTAATGTTCCCCGTGTGGTGCGGTAAGTATTACTTACCCCTTCACGATGCTCCGGGGTGCCCTCCGGGTCCAGCGCTGGTCTTCCGGTGTCTTCTCGGCCCTCTCCGGTGACGTCAATACGCTGCTGCGCACGCCATCCAATAGGAATGGCGTACACAGCGGCATAATTACATTGTTACGCAGGCCCAGTAAGGCCTTGCGGAAGACAGCGGAGGACCGGAGAAGACAGCGGAGGACCGGAGAAGACAGCGGAGGACCGGAGAAGACAGCGGAGGACCGGAGAAGACTGCGGAGGACCGGAGAAGACAGCGGAGGACCGGAGAAGACAGCGGAGGACCGGAGATGACCAGGAGAGCCCAGCAGAGGACCGGAGATGACGCGGAGAGCCCAGCGGAGGCCCGGGGTCACCATCACGAGCGGCGGGGACAGGTGAGTACAGCTTCCTATACTTTACATTGCACGAATCCCTCGACAAACGATGGCTCGTTTGGAACGAATTACCATCGTATGTTGAGGGACCACTGTATAAAAAAAGTTTTTTCCTGGATAACCCCTTTTAATTTAAGTCTTCCTAATTAGTAGCGTACTATAAATGATATATTTAGTACCGTATCCTACCAGAGATAGTTGTGGTTAGAATTGGGTGGGGTTTATTCCCATTTTATACATGTAAAATGCCCATTAGATATCATGTAATGTAATGATCTCTACAAAAAGTAATCTACTGATATCTGAACTAACCTACTTCTGTGACTAAGTTTAATATTATTAAATAACATTACTAATTGTTACGCCGAGCGCTCCGGGTCCCCGCTCCTCCCCGGAGCGCTCGCAACATCCTCGCAATTGCAGCGCCCCGGTCAGATCTGCTGACCGGGTGCGCTGCGATACCTCTCCCAGCCGGGATGCGATTCGCGATGCGGGTGGCGCCCGCTCGCGATGCGCACCCCGGCTCCCGTACCTGACTCGCTCTCCGTCGGTCCTGTCCCGGCGCGCGCGGCCCCGCTCCTTAGGGCGCGCGCGCGCCGGGTCTCTGCGATTTAAAGGGCCACTGCGCCGCTGATTGGCCCAGTTGGCTTAATTAGTGTGTTCACCTGTGCACTCCCTATTTATACCTCACTTCCCCTGCA
This sequence comes from Hyla sarda, assembly GCF_029499605.1. Taxonomy (NCBI): domain Eukaryota; kingdom Metazoa; phylum Chordata; class Amphibia; order Anura; family Hylidae; genus Hyla; species Hyla sarda. Next base: position 495,581,745 of record NC_079190.1, read on the forward strand.
CTCCCTCGCCGGATCTTGTTGCCATTGTGCCAGTGAAAGCGTTTCCTTGTGTGTTCCTAGCCTGTGTTCCAGACCTCCTGCCGTTGCCCCTGACTACGATCCTTGCTGCCTGCCCCGACCTTCTGCTACGTCCGACCTTGCTCTTGCCTACTCCCTTGTACCGCGCCTATCTTCAGCAGTCAGAGAGGTTGAGCCGTTGCTAGTGGATACGACCTGGTTACTACCGCCGCTGCAAGACCATCCCGCTTTGCGGCGGGCTCTGGTGAATACCAGTAGCAACTTAGAACCGGTCCACCAGCACGGTCCACGCCAATCCCTCTCTGGCACAGAGGATCCACCTCCTGCCAGCCGAATCGTGACACTAATGTATCATTGATTTATATCAGACATTACGTCATTGATATTCTTTATATAATTTCATTTATATCACGGTCTGTTTTTATTACTCTTTAATGTTAATCAATTGTAACCAATAAATGTACATATCATTTGTATAATAACTGCGTTATTATTTTATTATATTGCAAAAGTTACTTCTACCGCTACTTCATAGAACTCGTATCTGGGGAAATAGTCGGGCCCAAATATGGTGAATTGCATTGTTTGTATATTTTTGGCAATTCATAACAGTAATAATATTTTTCATATTTTTGTTGACCATAATTAATAATTCATAAATGAGTTATTAACCCCGACTACAGAGGTGTCAGCAGAGAGCACTGTGGTCAGACAGAAAAGAAATACAAAAGGAAAATAACTTTCTCTGTAGTATACAGCAGCTGATACATACTGAAAGTACTGTTTAACTTTCTGGCACCAGTTGAAAAAAATTGTTTTCCACCGGAGTACCCCTTTAGCCCTTTAACCCCTTAACGAAGAAGGACGCATTTCATCGGCCGGGACCCGCGGCGATGTGCGGTATTAACCCTTTAGAAGCGGCGGTCAAAGCTGACCGCCGCTTCTAAAACGAAAGTGAAAGTATCCCGGCTAGTCAGTCGGGCTGTATGGGACCGCCGCGGTGAAATCGCGGCATCCCGAACAGCTTACAGGACACCGGGAGAGCCCTTACCTGCCTCCTCGGTGTCTGATCGACGAATGACTGCTCCGTGCCTGAGATCCAGGCAGGAGCAGTCAAGCGCCGATAACACTTATCACAGGCGTGTTAATACACACCAGTGATCAGCATAGGAGATCAGTGTGTGCAGTGTTATAGGTCCCTATGGGATAACAATGATCAGTGTCCCTATGGGACCTATAACACTGCAAAAAAAAAGTGCTAATAAAGGTCATTTAACCCCTTCCCTAATAAAAGTTTCAATCACCCCCCTTTTCCCATAAAAAAAACATAAAACAGTGTAAATAAATAAAAAAATAAACATATGTGGTATCGCCGTATGCGGAAATGTCTGAACTATAAAAATATATCATTAATTAAACCGCACGGTCAATGGCGTACGCGCAAAAAAATTCCAAAGTCCAGAAAAGCGTATTTTGGTAACTTTTTATAACATTAAAAAATTAATAAAAAGTGATCAAAAAGTCAGATCAAAACAAAAATTGAACTGATAAAAACTTCAGATCACGGCGCAAAAAATGATTCCTCATACCGCCCTGTATGTGGAAAAATAAAAAAGTTATAGGGGTCAGAAGATGACATTTTTAAACTTATAAATTTTCCTGCATGTAGTTATGATTTTTTCCAGAAGTACAACAAAATCAAACCTATATAAGTAGGGGATCATTTTAACCGTATGGACCTACAGAATAATGATAAGGTGTCATTTTTACCAAAAAATTTACTACGTAGAAACGGAAGCCCCCAAAATTTACAAAATGGCGTTTTTTCTTTGATTTTGTAGCACAATGATTTTTTTCCGTTTCGCCGTGAATTTTTGGGTAAAATGACTAATGTCACTGCAAAGTAGAATTGGTGATGCAAAAAGTAAGCCATAATATGGATTTTTAGGTGGAAAATTGAGAGGGTTATGATTTTTAAAAGGTAAGGAGGAAAAAAACGAAAGTGCAAAAACGGAAAAACCCTGAGTCCTTAAGGGGTTAAGCACATCTGCTGTAAATGTATGGCACTACTAAGAAATTCTTTAGCGCACAGCTATGTACATTTATAGCGCTGCATTCCTGGATCACCGCGTCTCCGGAAATAAAGATTATGAATTTTTCGTGAAAATTTAGAAAATTTCTGCTATACTTAGAAGGCCTCTAATGTCTTCAAAAAATTTCTTCAAAAAGTAAAAACATGAAAACCTTATGATGCCAACATAAAGTAGACATATTGTAAATGTGAATTGATATATCATTTATTTTGGTACGCCCATTTTCCTTACCAGCAGAGAGTTTCAATGTCAGAAAAATGCTAAATTTTCTAAATTTTTTAATTTTTTACAAAAAAATTATGCAATGATCAACGAAAATTTACCACTATCTTAAATTAGAATATCTCACAAAAAACATTCATGGAATCAAATTTATTAGTAAAAGCATCCCAGAATTATTAATGCATAAAGTGACACAGGTCACATTTGCAAAAAAATGGCCTTAAAGGGGTACTCCGCCCCTAGACATCTTATCCCCTATCCAAAGGATAGGGGATAAGATGTCAGATCGCAGCAGTCCCGCTGCTGGCGACCCCCCGGGATCCCCGCTGCTGCACCCCGCTTTCATTATTGCACAGAGCAAGTTCGCTCTGCACGTAATGAGGGGCGATACAGGGGACGGAGCAGTGTGACGTCATGGCTCCGCCCCTCGTGACATCACGGCCCGCCCTCTTAATGCAAGTCTACGGCAGGGGACGTGACAACCGCCATGCCCCCTGCCATAGACTTGTATTGAGGGGGGCGGGCCGTGACGTCATGAGGGGTGGAGCGTGACGTAACGATGCTCCGGACCGTGTATTGCCCGTCATTACGTGCAATGCGAACTCGTTCTGTGCAGTAATGATAGCGGGGTGCTGCAGCGGCGATCCCGGGGGTCCCCAGCAGTGGGACCCTGGCGATCTGACATCTTAGATGTCTAGGGGCGGAGTACCTCTTTAAAGGGGTACTCCCATAGAAAACTTTTTTTTTTCTTAAATCAAATGGTGCCAGAAAGTTAAACAGTGACTTCTATTAAAAAAATCTTAATCCTTCCAGTACTTTTTAGGGGCTGTATACTACAGAGGAAATTCTTTACTTTTAAGATTTCTCTGATGTCATGACCACAGTGCTCTCTGCTGACTTCTGCTGTCCACTTTAGGAACTGTCCAGAGCAGCATATGTTTGCTATGGGGATTTTCTCCTGCTCTGGACAGTTCCTAAAATGGACAGCAGAGGTCAGCAGAGAGCACTGTGGTCATGACATCAAAAAAATCTAAAAAGTAAAGCATTTTCTCTGTAGTATACAGCACCTTATAAGTAATGGAAGGATTAAGATTTCTTAATAGAAGTAATTTACAAATCTCCGCGTGGTGGATGGGGGGACACATTTTGATCAAAAAGTGCGCTAAGAGCCTCCATTTTTTGACCAAGAGTGCTGTTGCAACTTTCTTTTTTGTGCATTTTGTATTTGCCACAGCAGCGGGCACCTGAGTATTATTTGTTGTGCTGGCTATTTTTCCTTTTGTTTTTACTTTGTAAGTTGGGGGGGTGTGGCACCCTCTTTAGCCGTGCACCCCACCCCTCTCAGACTGGAGGTGGTTTTGTCAATGGCTGATCCAGCATGTCACACAGTCAGAGGCTATATGCACAGCAGAGGTGAGTTATCATGTTAGGGTCCCATCCGATATGAGGCCACCTCCGAGTGGTGGATGGGGGGACACATTTTGATCAAAAAGTGCCCTAAGAGCCTCCATTTTTCTGACCAAGAGTGCTGTTGCAACTTTCTTTTTTGTAATTTACAAATCTGTTTAACTTTCTGGTACCAGTTGATTTAAAAAAAAAGTTTTCCACAGGAGTACCCCTTTAAGGTCAAAATAGACTGAGTCCTTAAGGGGTTAAACCAAAGTAGTAGTAATAAAATTCCAGAACTATAATAATAAACATGTCCACACATGACTTCTCTTCTCCTAATCTTCACCACAGGCTGACTGAGCTGGAGACACCAGAGTCCTGTATTTAGGGGGAAAATCTGTAGTGATGAGCGGCAGCGGCCATATTCGAATTCATGATATTTCGCGAATATATTGATGATTATTCATCCTATGTTCACGAAATTATAATAATTATATATATATATATATAAATTATATAAATATTCGCTATGTATGTTCACTTTTTTTCCATTTCATGTCCAATCGCCTCCATTTCACATCTACTTACCCATTTTATGCCCACCGCCTATTTCACATCTCCCCCTTGTCACATCCCCGTCACGTTCCCCCTCCCCTTGTCACGTTCCCCCCCCTTGTCACATTCCCCCCCTTGTCACATTCCCCCCCTTGTCACATTCCCCCCTCCCCTTGTTGACCTTTCCCTATCAGCCAATCACTGGCTTGACACGTGACACCACTGCGGCCAGTGATTGGCTGAATAGGGAAAGGTCCTACTGCAGAGAGGAAGCTCCGGAGCGCACGGGGACGAATCTGCAGGGACCGGGACTAGGTGAGCAGAAGGTTTATTTTTATTTTTCTCCCTGCGCCTTTAGCTCAGGGTTTTCCTAGCAGGGGGCCTCCAGCTGTTGTGAAACTACTACTCCCAGCACGCCCGGATAGCCTTTGCCGGTCCGAGCATGCTAAGAGTTGTAGTTTTGCAACAACTGGAGGCCCCCTGGTTAGGAAACACTGACTTTTAGTATTTAAATTAGTTTTACCTGCTCTGGCCGGCCCCCGCCACGGGAGCCAGCCCGAGCAGATAATCGCATGTTTTCCCGGGGGGCGTATCGCCATATCGCAAAAAGAAAAAATGGCAATTCGATTGCTTTTGCGATATATATCGTGCCGCCCTATTCAAATTTACAATTAACCCCTTAAGGACCAAGGACGTACCGGTACGTCCTTGGTCCTGCTCTCCTGATATAACGCGGGGTTACACAGTAACCCCGCGTCATATCACGGCGGGCCCGGCGTCATAGTGAAGCCGGGACCCGCCTCTAATAGCGCGCAGCGCCGATCGCGGCGCCACACGCTATTAACCCTTTAGCCGCGCGCTCAGAGCTGAGCCGCGCGGCTAAAAGTGAAAGTGAAAGTGGCCGGCTAGCTCAGTCGGGCTGTTCGAGGTAGCCACGGCTAATCGCGGCATCCCGAACAGCTTACAGGACAGCGGGAGGGCCCCTACCTGCCTCCTCGCTGTCCGATCGCCGAATGACTGCTCCGTGCCTGAGATCCAGGCCTGAGCAGTCATGGGGCAGAATCGTTGATCACTGGTTTCCTATGAGAAACCAGTGATCAATGATGAAGATCAGTGTGTGCAGTGTTATAGGTCCCTATGGGATAACAATGATCAGTGTGTGCAGTGTTATAGGTCCCTATGGGATAACAATGATCAGTATAAGAGATCAGTGTGTGCAGTGTTATAGGTCCCTATGGGATAACAATGATCAGTGTGTGCAGTGTTATAGGTCCCTATGGGATAACAATGATCAGTATAAGAGATCAGTGTGTGCAGTGTTATAGGTCCCTATGGGATAACAATGACCAGTGTGTGCAGTGTTATAGGTCCCTATGGGACCTATAACACTGCAAAAAAAAGTGAAAAAAAAGTGAATAAAGATCATTTAACTCCTCCCCTATTAAAAGTTTGAATCACCCCCCTTTTCCCATAAAAAAAAAAAACACAGTGTAAATAAAAATAAACATATATGGTATCACCGCGTGTGGAAATGTCCGAATTATAAAAATATATCATTAATTAAACCGCTCGGTCAATGGCGTGCGCGCCAAAAAATTCCAAAGTCCAAAATAGTGCATTTTTGGTCACTTTTTATATCATTTAAAAATGAATAAAAAGCGATCAATAAGTCCTATCAATGCAAAAATGGTACCGTTAAAAACTTCACATCACGGCGCAAAAAATGAGCCCTCATACCGCCCCATACATGGAAAAATAAAAAAGTTATAGGGGTCAGAAGATGACAATTTTAAACGTATTAATTTTCCTGCATGTAGTTATGATTTTTTCCAGAAGTCCGACAAAATCAAACCTATATAAGTAGGGGATCATTTTAATCATATGGACCTACAGAATAAAGATAAGGTGTCATTTTTACCGAAAAATGTACTACGTAGAAACGGAAGCCCCCAAAAGTTACAAAACAGCGTTTTTTTTTCAATTTTGTCGCACAATGATTTTTTTTTCCGTTTCACCATAGATTTTTGGGCAAAATGACTGACGTCATTACAAAGTAGAATTGGTGGTGCACAAAATAAGCCATCATATGGATTTTTAGGTGCAAAATTGAAAGAGTTACGATTTTTTAAAGGCAAGGAGCAAAAAACGAAAATGCAAAAATGGAAAAACCCCAGGTCCTTAAGGGGTTAAGTTTTACTACTTTTAAGCCCCCACCAGTCCATCCTATTGCCCACATTTGGTCAGTAACGATATGATAGTAATAGAGTAATATGTATGGTGATATCACTTACATTTGCCACTCCCCTTTGTGGTTCCGCCTTAACATAGCCACACCCATGCTTGAATAGGCTGCTTAGTCTAAAATGCCAGGGTCAGTTTTCGGTCCCAGTCCGGTCCTGAATATAACACTTTTATTTTATAAAAAATTTTCTGACACATGATGTGACCAAAAATCACAAATTCTGCGTTTTAGCCGTTTCTCCTGCGGGATTATAAACATTGGGGGAGATTTATCAAAACTTGTGCAGAGGAGGAGTGATTTTTTTTCCCACAGGCCTCTTTAAAAATTAAAGAGCTATCTAATTGGTTGCTATAGGCAACTGCACCACTCTTCCTCTGCACAAGTTTTGAAAAATCTCCCTCATTATTTTTAAAAAGTTGAAACCCTCCTGCAAGGGGCAACACCAAATATTGCATTTTTTTAATAGGAAAGGTGGGCGATATTCTATTTTAATGAGGGGGGGCTTTTATATTTTTTATACATTATTTTAAATATCTCTTTTTACACTTTTAAGTCTCTATAGCAAATTATAATAAGCAATTATTAGATTACAATGTACTGTTCTGTATTATGTCATAAAAGCACTGGTCAGTATTATTGGCGATCTTCTTGTACAGTCTTCTTGGCAGACCACAAAGGTAGATTGAAGATCCTGTCTGCCAGAGGATGGTAAGAGACATCCGGCCTCCATTTGCACTCATCAGACCCCCACGACTGCACTAAGGGGGTCCGATGAGAACCCAAGACTCCCCCTAAACCTCCATTTTACCTATAGATACTTTGATTGACATTGATTACAGCATCTAAAGGGTTAACCCTTTAAGGACTCAGGGCGTACATGTACACCCTGCACCCGCTCCCCTTCTATGATGCCTCCCTTCAGGAGCTGAACCCGCATCACAGCGTGGTGGTCTTGGCAGCAATCAGCCACCAGGACCCATGTCTAATTCCGGACTTCCCCAATCACAGTGATGTCCTGCATTAACCCCTTAGAGGCCTTGATGAAAGTTGATTGTGTAGTTGAAAATAATAATAACATAAAAAAATAGTCCCAGAAGCTCAGCGGAGCTGATCGGGACCATCGCAGTGAAATCGCGATGTTTTGATCAGCTGAGAGGACGGTGGGAGGGCCCTTACTTGCCTACTTGCCATCTGATCGGTGGCTCAATGCTCCAGGAAGCCTCAGCAATCGAGCACCAATAACACTTATCAACACTATGCTATGGTATAGCATTATTCTGTATATGCAATCTAATGACTAAACAATAGTGCAAAGAATGTAAAAAAAAAAAAAAAAAATGTTAATAAATCTGATTCAACCCCCTTTCTAAATAAAAGTTTGAATCAACCCCTTTTCCCATAAAAAATAAATAAAAACATGTAAACAAAAAAAAAGACAAGCATATGTGGTATCGTCGCGTGCGTAAATGTCTGAAATCTAAAAATATAAATGTTAATCAAACTGCACGGACAATGCGTATACGTAAAAAAAAATACTAAAGTCCAGAATTACGTATTTTTGGTCACTCTGTATACACTGAAAATTTTTTATAAAAAGTCCCATCAAAACAAAAAAAAATTTAAATCAAAAAGTCCCATCAAAAGAAAAATGGTAACGATAAAATCTACAGATCACAGCACAAAAAAATGAGACATCCCTGTATAAGGAAAAATAAAAATGTTATAGGGGTCAGAAGACGACAATTTCAAACATGCTATTTTTCATACAAAAAGTTATAATTTTTTAAAAGAAGTAAAAGAAATCAAACCTACCGTATATACTCGAGTATAAGCCGAGTTTTTCAGCACGATTTTTCGTGCTGAAAACACCCCCCTCGGCTTATACTTGAATGAACTCTCCGCCCTCAGTGGTCTTCAACCTGCGGACCTCCAGATGTTTCAAAACGACAACTCCCAGCATTGTCCGTGGATAGGGGATAAGATGTCTAAGCGCCGGAGTACCACTTTAAGTCCGCTCCATGCATCCTTAATACCGCCATATCATTATAGTACATGATGCGGTAGAAAGGGTTTAATACCCCTCACTGTTTCTTATAGTCAGTTATTAACACATATTTTCCCATATTTTTAAGCCCTTTCTATCTCACAGACTCAAAGACAACTAGAACGGCCCTGCTCATTGAATGTGATCAGATTGGATTGACAGGACCGATCCCTCATACAAAAATACAGATGTGTGTGATAAGGTTATTGTCACTGAGATACCTCAGTATAGAACCTATTAGAAAACCTTCTAAGATTTTGACCCCCATTTGAATATCAGCATCATATTCAATATAGGCAAGTTGTATGGAACAGACCCTATCTCTGAGGCAAGCAGTCCTCCCCATTACATGTCTGAGCCAAGTAGTCTTCTCCATTATATTTCTGAGCAGAGTGGTCCTCCCCATTATATTTCTGAGCCTAGTAGCCTCCTCCATAATATTTCTGAGCAGAGTGGTCCTACCCAATATATTTCTGAGCCTAGTAGCCCTCTCCATTATTATTTCTGAGCCTAGGTGCCTGAAGCATGAGGAGATCATATAGTGGCTGAACTGTACAGGCTGGAGTTGGCTGAAGTATGAGGAGACCATATATTGGCTGAATTGCACAGCCTGGAGGTGGCTGAAGCACGAGGAGACCATATATAGTGGTTGAACTGCACAGCCTAGAGTTGGCTGAAGCATGAGGAGACCATATAGTGGCTGAAATAGCACAGCCTGGAGGTGGCTAAAGCATGAGGAGACCATATAGTGGCTGAATTGCACAGCCTGGAGGTGGCTGAAGCATTAGGAGACCATATAGTGTCTGAATGGCACAGTCTTGAATGTTTGTATCTGGGGAGGAGCGCCTAAAATCTGTTTGGCACTATCCATATTTGTGAAGTATTGGTGTGGCACCATGGTCAATCTACTCATGCATCAGGCATTAGTGGGTGGAAATCCTTGCTGATCCATGCCTGATTCATCTTCACAAAGGTCAGTCTCTCCACATTTTTCGTGGACAGAAAAGTTCTCCTTGGGGTGACTATGGCCCCCGCCACACTTAAAAACCGCTCTGATGGCAAACTACTGGCCGGGCAGGACAGCTTTTCAAGGGCAAACTCTGCTAGTTGCGGCCACAAATCAAGTTTGGCTGCCCAGAAGTCCAGTGGATCTTCAAGGTGTGTTGGCATGGGCATGTCAAGGTATGCCACCACCTGCTGTTTCAGGTCCTGCTCCAGGTCTACGTTCTGCTGATGAGTTGCTTCACTATGCAGGTTAAGAAAGGTACTCATCAGTGACTGTAGACTCAGGCTGTTGCTGATGGAGCTGGTACTGCTCCTGCCACCCCACCCCCTCCCCAGCAGGCATGGCAGTGGAATGTGAGCGCAGGGCCCCCCCCCCAAGTCAGACCTGCGAGAGGATGGACGATGGCCCCGATAGGCATTGACGTCGGCGCTGCCATGCATTTTGGTACACACCGACAGGCTCAAGGACTGGCCCACCTTCTCTTCCACAAAATTGTGCAGGGCTGGTGCTGCCTTCTTCGCAAAGAAGTGACAGCTTGGCACAAGCCATCAATTCTCTGAAAGTTGCAGAGTCGACCATTTGAAAAGGGAGGGACTGCAGCACCAGCAACTTGAACAGGAGCACTTCAGCTTCTGCGCCGTTGGATGAGTGGGCGCATACTGTTGTCTATTGAACATGGCTTCGCCGATGCATTGTTGGCGGAATGAATGACTAAATGTAGGAGGAGCAGGAGCATCTGGAGCGACAGAGGGAGGGTATGACACACAGCTCCCAGCATGCCACTGGGTGATTCAGCAGGCTGGACCACTACATCGAAGCCACGCTTCTCCCAGGCCGCTTTATGGTGGCGCAGCATATGTTGACGCAGGGCCGTGGTGCCAACATTGGGACCCTGGCCACCCTTCACCTTCTGCCGACACATCTTGCATATGGCTATGTTAACCTTCTCTAGATGGTAGATGAAAAACTGCCACACTGCCGAATAGCTGATTTTCCCACCAACTGTTCGCACTAATTGACTGCTACTGCTGACGTCTCCAGGAACCCCTGTTCCACTACTTCCCGTGAAGGTAGGCTGCCGCGAAGCAGGTGGTCTCACCCGGGCACGTTTGGCTCCAGAATTTCCACTTCTGCCACCATGCTGACTGCCAACCATGCTACCACCTTGCTGGCTCAGCTGCTGCCTCAAGGGCAACCTGCACCCTCTTCTCCTGATGATGATGAAGCCCCTTCTGCACCCGGCTCCCAATTGCGATCGGCTTCATCATCATCAACAAGTGTCTGCACGTCAGGTTCCTCAACAGTGTCTGCTTCAGGACCCTGAACGCTGGCAACACCACCTCCCACGTCACTCTCCGCATCACTACTTGGCTGCCTAGCGGAGGTAGTGGCTGATGTCTCCTCCCATTCTTGGCTGGGCAGTAGCTGCTGACTGTCCTCTATTAGATCGTCCTCAATGAATAGTGGAGCTGAACCCACAGCATAAGATACTTCTCTAGGAGAGGGAACAGCATAGGACAGAGGCAATGGGAGGACAGGGACTGCTCCAGGGCCATGCCAACTGAGGGTTGTGTCTGAGGAACCCACCGACTGTTGACTTGGGGTATCAGATGACACTTGTGATGAAGTGGATGACTGTGTTAACCAATCAATGACAGCAGATGGGTTGCTGGTCGAGACATGACCGGTAGCTGATACTGGGAGATCAGGCCTCTCGCTGCGACTCCTGCTGTCACTCGCCCCAAGTCTGCTGCGACTTCTGCCTGTGCCTGATGAATTTAGTCCTCTGCCACTCCTCTGTGCACGTCCTGGCACTATATATATTTTGTATATGTAGTCGCTATTATTGTTTTTCACGGTTTTTGAATATTAATTCTTGTTTTGCTTCCGATTTGTGTTTAGCACTGCATGGCACTTTATTTGCATGTGCTTGCACTGTTTAGCACCCTGCATGTCACTTTAGCAATGCACTTATTTTACCCCCTTAAGGACCACGGGTTTTTCTGCTTTTGCACTTTCGTTTTTTCCTCCTCACCTTTTAACCCCTTAAGGACTCAGCCCATTTTGGCCTTAAGGACTCAGACAATTTAATTTTTACGTTTTCATTTTTTCCTCCTCGCCTTCTAAAAATCATAACTCTTTTATATTTTCATCCACAGACTAGTATGAGGGCTTGTTTTTTGCGCGACTAGTTGTCCTTTGTAATGACATCACTCATTATATCATAAAATGTATGGCGCAACCAAAAAACACTATTTTTGTGGGGAAATTAAAACGAAAAACGCAATTTTGCTAATTTTGGAAGGTTTTGTTTTCACGCCGTACAATTTATGGTAAAAATGACATGTGTTCTTTATTCTGAGGGTCAATACGATTAAAATGATACCCATTATTATATACTTTTATATTATTGTTGCACTTAAAAAAAATCACAAACTTTTTAACCAAATTAGTACGTTTATAATCCCTTTATTTTGATGACCTCTAACTTTTTTATTTTTCCGTAAAGTGGCGGTATGGGGGCTCATTTTTTGCGCCATGATCTGTACTTTTTTTTTGCTACCACATTTGCATATAAAAAACTTTTAATACATTTTTTATATTTTTTTTTAATAAAATGCATTAAAAAAGTAGGAATTTTGGACTTTTTTTATTTTTTTTCGTTCACGCCGTTCACCGTACGGGATCATTGACATTTTATTTTAATAGTTTGGACATTTACACACGCGGCGATACCAAATATGTCTATAAAAAATGTTTTTTAAGCTTTTTGGGGGTAAAATAGGAAAAAACGGACGTTTTACTTTTTTATTGGGGGAGGGGATTTTTCACTTTTTTTTTACTTTTACTTTTACATTTTTTTACATTTTTTTTTTACACTTGAATAGTCCCCATAGGGGACTATTCATAGCAATACCATGATTGCTAATACTGATCTGTTCTATGTATAGGACATAGAACAGATCAGTATTATCGGTCATCTCCTGCTCTGGTCTGCTCGATCACAGACCAGAGCAGGAGACGCCGGGAGCCGCACGGAGGAAGGTGAGGGGACCTCCGTGCGGCGTTATGAATGATCGGATCCCCGCAGCAGCGCTGCGGGCGATCCGATCGTTCATTTAAATCGCGAACTGCCGCAGATGCCGGGATCTGTATTGATCCCGGCACCTGAGGGGTTAATGGCGGACGCCCGCGAGATCGCGGGCATCGGCCATTGCCGGTGGGTCCCTGGCTGCGATCAGCAGCCGGGATCAGCCGCGCATGACACGGGCATCGCTCCGATGCCCGCGGTTATGCTTAGGACGTAAATGTACGTCCTGGTGCGTTAAGTACCACCTCACCAGGACGTACATTTACGTCCTGCGTCTTTAAGGGGTTAAAGATCATAACCCTTTCAATTTTGCACCTAAAAATCCATATGATGGCTTATTTTTTGCACCACCAATTCTACTTTGTAATGACATCAGTCATTTTACCCAAAAATCTACAGCGAAAGGGGGAAAAAAAATCATTGTGCAACGAGATTAAAGAAAAAAAAACAACGCCATTTTGTTACTTTTGGGGGCTTCCGTTTCTACGTAGTACATTTTTCGGTAAAAATGACACCTTCTCTTTATTCTGTAGGTCCATGAGATTAAAATGATCCCCTACTTATATAGGTTTGATTTTGTTGTACTTCTGGAAAAAACTATAACTACTTGCAGGAAAATTTATACGGTTAAAATTGTCATCTTCTGACCCCTATTACTTTTTTATTTTACCGTGTATGGGCTGGTATGAGGGCTCATTTTTTGCGCTGTGATCTAACGTTTTTAGCGCTACCATTTTTGTATTGATCGGACTTTTTGATCGCTTTTTATTAATTTTTTCATGATATAAAAAGTGAACAAAAATACGTTATTTTGGACTTTGGAATTTTTTGGCGCGTACGCCATTGACCGTGCGGTTTAATTAATGATATATTTTTATAATTCGGACATTTACGCACACGACCATACCACATATGTTTATATTTATTTTATTTACATGTTTTTTTTTAATGGGAAAAGGGGGGTGATTTGGACTTTTATTAGGGAAAGGGTTAAATCACATTAGCTTTTTTTTAAACTTTTGTTTGGCAGTGTTATAGCTCCTATAGGGACCTATAACACTGCACACACTGATCTTATAGCTTTGCATTGATCAGTGTTATCGGCGGTTGATTGCTCAAGCCTGCATCTCAGGCTTGGAGCAATCAATTGCCGAACGGACGCGCCGGAGGAAGGTAAGAGAACCTCCGCTCACGTCCTAGCTGATCGGGACACCGCATTTTCACTGCGGTGGTCCCAATCAGCCCCACTGAGCAGCCGGGAAGCTTTTACTTTCATTTTAGATGCAGCATTCAACTTTGAATGCCCAGTCTAAAGGGTTAATAGCGCGCGGCACCGCAATCGCTGCCGCGCGCTATTAGCCCCAGGTCCCGTTACATGCCGGGACGACCCAATATGACACGGGGTCACCGTATTATATCGTCCTTGGTCGTTAAGGGGTTAAAAAAAACTGTGTAAATAAAATAAACATATGTGGTATCGCCGCGTGTGGAAATGTGCGAACTATAAAAATATTTTGTTAAAGGACAACTGTAGTGCAAGACTTTTATATATTGCTGTGCCCGGGCTGCAAAAATAAACAAAAGAAACTTTAACATACCTTCCTACGTGCCCCCGTCGGTCCGGTACCGGCCTCACGGTCCAGTGGTGCGAACCTCATTCAACTTCCTGGGGATGGAGACGTCATAGAGCTGTCGGCGTATCACCGTCTGCAGCGATGTCCCGCCCCGGCCGGTGATAGGCTGAGCGCACGGTCATGTAAGGGGCTCTGGCCGGCTTCTCAAAAAGTCCAATCAATACAAAAATGTGATCTAAAAACTTCAGATCACGGCAGAAAAAATGAGCCCTCATACCGGCCCGTACGCGGAAAAATAAAAGTTATAGGGGTCAGAAGATGACAATTTTGAACGTATAAATTTTCCTGCATGTAGTTATGATTTTTTCCAGAAGTACGACAAAATCAAACCTATACAAGTAGGGTATCATTTTAACCGTATGGACCGACAGAATAAAGAGAAGGTGTTACTTTTACCGAAAAATGTACTGTGTACAAACGGAAGCCCCTAAAAGTTAAAAAATTGTGTTTTTTCTGCAATTTTGTCACAATGAATTTTTTTCCAGTTTCGCTGTGGATTATTTGGTAAAATGACTGATGTCGGGGGGGCGTGGCTTGGCGCCGACTAGTATGGCCGCACATTGAGATGGCTCCTGCTCTGTTGGCCCCTGAATCTGCTTAAACCTTCGCTGGTGATCCTGCATTCCTATGGGGAGGAACTCCCGCCGCTCCCGGACCACTCCTGCTGCTGCCCGGCTGCTTTCTGAGATCCCCGGTGGCATTAGGCGCTTCCTGCAGCCGACCCCGGCCTCGGCGCCTTCTTCACGGTCCGCCATTACGGGCCCTGCGCAGGGCCTGCGCTCCCGCTCTGAGGGACGTACCTCCGCGCACCGAGGTCTTCCTCTACCAGGCTCCCTGCTGCCGCTGGAACCACCAAGTACCTCGTCTCCCCCGCTGCAGTCGGCCTCTGGTACTCCGGCAGCTTCAGCACCCCGGACCCGGTCGTCTCTGCACAGCGCTGCTGTGCAGCTTACGGACTCTTCAGTGCCTGCTGTCGGCCCTTCTGCTCTCCTGCATAGTGACCCGGCGGTGAGTGGAACTACTGTGCCCTCAGACCCTCCACCTGTAGCTGAAGGGGATTGTATGCCTTCCTCTCCTCCTAAGGGACCGGAGACTCCATCTTGGGCGTCCTTGGTGAAGGGCCAGTCAGCTTCCCACCATAGTCCACAGTTCCCTGCAGCTGCTCCCTACTGTTCAGCCTCCCCCTCACCGAGCTCTCCTGTGCTGGGAGCCGAGCTGACCTTCTCTGGGCCTATCAGTCAGGGCAGGTGTCCCTCTCCTCCTTCAGTCCCTCCTTTTTCTGCCTCATCGCTCCCCCTGGCTACCCATCCTTCGGCCTCCTGCTCACCCAAGCCGCAAAGGCTCAGACAGGGCACGGCGATGTCCTGTGGTGCCCCCCAACTGTCCCCCCTGGGACCACCTCCTCTCTCTCCTGGGCTGGAGATGCCGGCCCAGTCTGGGGCTCCCCCTGCATCCTGGGATGCCCTCTCTGATGCTGGCCTCCCATATTCAGGCCACCCCGTACCCTCTCCAGCTCTGCCAGACCTCAGTCAGCTACTCTCCCAAATTCCTACTAAAGAGGACTTTCGGCTTCTCATTGCAGAGGTCAAGGATGCTTGCCGGGCGGAAATTGCATCCATACGCCAGAATCTACAGCATGTCTCGGATCGGGTGGAGGGTTTGGAGGATGCTCATGACACCACCAGGGCGTATGTCGCACAGCTGCAATCTACTATTGCCTCTCAAACTGACTTCCTCAGTGATCTACATGCCCATGTGGAGGACTTGGACAATAGGGGGAGGCGTAATAACATCAGGGTACGTGGCCTGCCGGAGGCTGCCCGTGAGGAGGATCTCTTTCTAACCCTGGAGGCCATCTTCAACCGTATCCTTGGACAACCTTCCTCTCACAAGATTAAGCTGGATCGGGCTCATCAAGCACTCCGGCCTAAGTCCACTGCAGGAGCTCCGTGAGATGTCATCTGCTGTGTCCACGATTTTCAAGTCAAGGAGGCTATCATGGCCAAGGCCAGATTACTGCGGAATTTTGACTTCAATGGGGCACCTGTTCAACTATATCAGGACTTGTCTTGGCTGACCCTCCGGAAGCGCCGGATGCTTCAACCTCTCCTGGGGATCCTCCGCTCCCATGATGTGCCCTACCGATGGAACTTCCCGTTTGCTCTACACGCCCGTAAAGATGGACGCTCTGCTGTTTTACGTTCCTGCTCTTATCTTCAAGCCTTCTGCTCAACTTTGGAGTTACCGGTGCCGCAGTTGATGTACTGGGATTTGGCACCTCCACCTCCTCCTCTACCTCCTGTGTGGCAACCGGTCCATCCCCGCCGGGCTGGCCTCCAGGAGCAGCCCCCCGCCCGTGGGTTGGGGGCTCCCTCCCGGGCCCCCCCCTGAGATGTTGCTGTGGTCCGTTGTCCGTGCTCTGCTGCACCTGGACTGACTGTCCCCTTGATGGTGTAGAGACTACCTCCCCCTGCTGATTACGTTTAGCTTTTTCTCTTTTTTGCACAATTTTTTATTGCTTTGTAATATTGATTTCTTTGATCACTACTGGTTTACTTAGTAGCTTGTACTCTATTGCTGGGGCCTCAGAGTGGGGTGTCCATCCCCCCCCCTTTTTTGTGGCTGTTCCTGGTGGTGAACTTCCACATCCCCCTCGAGGTCGTAGCAATGGACCGTCAATGCCTTGGTACTTGGTCCACCTTGGTGGTCTTGACCTCCGCATTGGCTTTTTGGCCAATGGTTCTCTTATTTGTGCGATGTTGTCTCCTGTTTGTTTTTTGTCGTTTTGTCAGATTGTTTGTCTGTGTCCCCTTGTGTTCCCCTTTTCTCCCTTCTCTTTCTTGTCCTTTTTTCTCTTTAGGTTGCTTCTCCTGTATTTTTTCTTCTGGTATTCGAGCCCAGGGATTGCTGACTCTTCAACTCGGGGGGACCCCTCTGGCCGTTTTTGTGAGTAAGTTTCCTTATATGCATGTACCCTTCCTTCACTATCCGCAATGGTCAAGTGTGTCTCCTTGAATGTTAAGGGGTTGAGTTCCCCCTCTAAGAGGCGTTTGCTCCAGAGGGAGCTGGTTGCTTTACGAGCTGATATTGTTTTTCTACAGGAGACGCACTTTGACCATTCTGGATCCTTTCAATTCCTTCATCATCTTTTTCCATGTACTTTTTCTGCTGTATCGGATAGGAAAACTGCTGGGGCTGCTATCTTGGTGTCTAGATCCTGCCCTTTACAGGTATATTCTTCCTTTCTAGATCCCCAAGGGTGGTATGTGGTGGTGGAGGGGGTCTTGGGTGGGGTCCCACTTTTACTCTGTAACATTTATGCCCCTAACTCCTCTCAGATTCCATTTCTACGTAGGGTACTTGCCAAGCTCCACAGATACCCCTCTTCTGCCTGGTTGTTGGGGGGGGACTTTAATCTTATCTTTTCTCCTTCTTTGGATTGCCATTCCCTTTCAGCCGCTCCCCCTACCCCTGCCCAATTGCGCTTGGCTTCCATTTTCCGGTGGGTTGTGCGGGCCTCGTCCTTGTATGATTTGTGGCGGATTAACCACCCGACGGACCGCTCGTTTAGCTTTTATTCCCACCCCCACAAATTGCATACGCGCATTGACTATTTTTTTGGCAACCTTCCTATGGTGCGCATGCTCTCTGCCTCTTCTCTTGAACCTATTTCCTGGTCCGACCACTGCCCTATCCTCCTCTCTTTCTCTTCCTCCCCTTCCTCTCTTCGCTCCTGCCACTGGCGGCTGAATGATTCTCTTCTTAAATCGTTGCCTTCCCGGGAGTCGATTCAGGGTTGTCTTGCTGAGTATTTTGCTATTAATGAGGGTTCTGTTTCCTCTCAAGCTGTTCTTTGGGAAGCTCACAAATCTGTGGTGCGAGGGCACTGTATTGCTTTGGGTTCACGACTCAAGCGTGATGCCTTGGGCCGCTCCCGGAAACTCCGCAAGGAAATCGCTAGTCTGGAAGCTCTCCTGCTGTCTGTCCTTCTTTACCTACTTTACGGCGCTTGGTGACTGCTCGGGCGCAGTTGGGTGACCTGGCTCTTCATAGGGTTGAGCGGCAATTGTTGTTTGCCAAGCAACGTTTTTACGAGAAGGGTAATAAAGCACACACAATGTTGGCCAGGCGCCTACGTGACCGAGTGGTAGCTCAGTCTCCGTCTGCTTTGAAGGACTCTTCTGGGGTCCTCCATTATCATCCTGCTGATATTTCCCGCCTCTTTGTTGATTACTATAAGGGTCTTTATTCTCTTCCTTCTCAGCTTCCGTCTGACCCGGTGGAGCGTACAGCGGCTCTCGACTCTTATCTCTCCAGATGTGGCCTGCCTACTTTGTCTGCGGACGATCGGGAGTCTCTTAATGCACCCATCACTGGGGAAGAACTTTTAGAGGTTCTCAAATCCCTGCCTGCTGGTCGTTCCCCGGGCCCTGACGGGTTTACATACTTGTACTATAAGACTTTCTCCTCTATTCTTATTCCTAAGCTTGTCCCTCTTTTCAATTCTTTTATGGGGGGGGAGGGAGGGGGGGAGGGGATCCCGCAGTCCTTTTTACATTCCCTGATTACCTTGATACCAAAACCCGGTAAGGATCCACATGATTGCTCCAGTTATCGGCCTATTGCCCTTCTTAATTCGGATTTGAAACTGTTCTCTAAGGTGTTGGCAGTTAGACTCTGTGCTTTTCTCCCGTCTCTCATCCATAAGGATCAGGTTGGGTTTATTCCCTGCCGTCAGGGCGGTGACAACACCAGGAGGGTAATAGCTCTCGTTGACTTGGTCAATCGTAGATCTGAGCAGGCTCTTTTTCTTAGCCTGGATGCCGAGAAGGCCTTTGATAGGTTGGGATGGCCGTTTCTCTTTGCCACTCTTCAGAAGTTTGGTATTACGGGCAATTTTTTAACTGCGCTGCGGGGTCTTTACTCTTCCCCCACTGCTTCTCTTAAGCTTCCTCATACTCCCTCCCCAACCTTCCCTCTGCTGAACGGCACTCGTCAGGGTTGTCCGCTGTCCCCCTTGGTCTTTGCCCTCTGCATTGAGCCCTTGGCCGCCATGATTAGAAGGGCCCCGGACATCACTGGCATCTCTTTACATGACAGGGAGTTTAAAATTTGCTTGTTTGCTGATGATGTTCTTCTCACGCTCTCCCGTCCCTTGCTGTCTCTTCCCAATTTATACAAGACTCTTCATGATTATGGGGTGGTTTCGGGCTATAAGGTGAATCTCTCTAAATCTGAGGCACTCCCTCTCAACCTTCCTGTGTCCCTTTCCGCTCTCTTGCGTTCTGACTATTCCTTCAAGTGGTCTTCTTCTGCTCTTAAATATTTGGGGGTTCACATTACTTCTCGCTACTCCTCCCTCTACTCTACCAACTTTCATCCGCTTTTTCAGGAACTTCGAGCCCTCTTGGAGAAATGGCGCTCGCAGTATATATCCTTTTTTGGGCGTATTGCGGCGGTTAAGATGACGATTCTCCCGAAACTCCTCTATTTTTTCGAAACGTTACCGACTCGTGTGCCTCTGTCTGCCCTTCGTTCTTTTCAGTCGGCTATTTTCCGTTTCATCTGGGATGGGAAGAGGCACCGACTCCCTATGTCTGTAATAATGGCCAGTAGGAACTGGGGGGGTTTGGCGGTCCCGGACGTGGTTAAATACTATTGGGCTGCCCATTTGCGTCATCTGGCGGCTTGGTCTTCTTATCATGCATATAGCCGTTGGATGGAGCTGGAGAAGCTCTGGTTAGCTCCCATACATCCAAACACCTTTCTCTGGTCTCCCTCGGCTTCTACTGTCTCCTCTCCTCCTCTGCTCGGCCCTATGGCATTCTCTAAATATGTCTGGGGATACTGCTCTGTGAAGTTCAGACTATTTTCTCCCCTTTCCCCTATGCGTTCCATTCTTTACCACCCTGCTTTTCCCCCTGGTATGTCTTCTGCTATGGTAGGGGAATGGGGTTCTAGGGGCCTTTTCTGCTGGGCGGATGTGGTTGACCCTCTCTCACGTTCTCTCCTGCTCTTTGACCGGTTGATGAGTCGTTGGGACCTCCCCTCATCTGAGCGCTTTCGCTACCTGCAGTTGCGACATTATATGTCATCTCTGCATGGCTCCACAGTGGTGTCTTTACCTACTGGGTTTGAAAGGTTGTGTCGTGGTGGGCCTCAGGCGAGGGGACTTCTCTCTGACATCTATTCCTTGCTTCTCCATCCTATCGGGGGAGCCCCACCGTCGCACCGATATATGGGTCGCTGGGAGGAGGCTCTCAACACTACTATTGCCCTCCCTCAGTGGCAGGCTATTTGGGAGAGGGCTTCTAAGGCTTCTATTTGTATGGCTTATAAAGAAACTCAGTATAAGTTAATTATGGGCTGGTATCATACTCCAGAATTATTGAATAGACTTAATCCTGATATTCCTCCTCAGTGTTGGCGGTGTGGGGTGGGACTGGGCACAGTGTTCCATATATTTTGGTGTTGCCCCCTATTGACAGATTTTTGGAGAGGGGTGCAGAGATTGCTTTATGATGTGTTAGGTGTATTGGTCCCCCTGGACCCCCTTATTTACCTCCTCCATCTTTCTCATCCCTCCTTATCTAAAAAGCCTTTTAAGCTCTTCCAACATGTTGTTCTGGCTGCCAAAACCCTAGTAGCCAAGCATTGGAAGAGGACTCTCCCCCCTCCTGAGTCAGAATTGTCAGCACGTATCCGAGAGATGCGTTCCTTGGAATTCTTGACTGCTTCTCTCAACAATTCTATCCCCTTATTTCTTTCGGTCTGGGAGCCCTGGGATCGTTATACTGATAGGCAACCGCCTTGATATTCCTCTCTTTCATTTTCTCTCCTCCTCCCCCCCCCTCTTCCTTCTCTTTCTCTATCCGATTTCTTTTTTGTACCTTTTGTGGTTGTTCTATATTGTACTTGCGTGTCGTTGCTTGTCTTCCCTTCCCCAATCCCCTCCCTTTTTGTCAGTGGACTTTGTCATCTTGTTATTTGTGTTTGGTGGGTTGTAGTACGTGGTTGCCCGTGTATATGAGCCCCATACGTTTTATGTTATGCCCATGGTAGTATCATGGCTTTGTGCCGGAGGCTTACTTTAGTTTGTCAAGGGTATCGTTGTGTGCCTCGGCAGTTCTTTTTGTTAGGGTCTGATCCCTGTTCGGCTACTTGTTGCTGGGCCTCGGCCCTGGTACTGTTCTTAATTCCCGCGACAGGCGTTGGGCCTGGCTGCCGTGATGTTTCTTACTTACTTTGCTTTTGTATTACTGTAACTGCAAAACTTCTTAATAAAAATTACAATTCAAAAAAAAAAAAATGACTGATGTCACTGCAAAGAAGAATTGTTGGTGCCAAAAATAAGCCATAATATGGAATTTTAGGTGCAAAATTGAAAGAGTTATGATTTTTAAAAGGTGAGGAGGAAAAAACTAAAGTGCAAAAACGGAAAAACTCCGAGTCCCTAAGGGGTTAAGTTTGGACATGTTGGGAATTGTAGTCCTCTTATACCTCCCAAATACAACTCCCAGCATGCCCATACTTAATATAGGATATTAGAGGACATTACAGGAGGAGATACTACAGGAGAGAACTACAACTCCCAGCATGTCCAGACTGGTATTATGGGATATTAGAGAATATTAAATTAAAGGGGTATTCCAGGGGAAAAAAAACACATATATATATATCTACTGGCTCCAGAAAGTTAAACAGATTTGTAAATTACTGGGAAAAAAAGGAAAGAGTATGTGCAGCGCACAATTATATAACCTACCGAGGACAAACGGGTAATGCACCTATACCTATGGTGCCAATGTTAGAATAAACAAAAAGGACCAAAAATACCCAGCCCTCAAGGAAGGTGTAGTGGATAAAATAAATTAAACTATAATTAAACTGCACGGTCAATGGCGTATGCGCAAAAAAATTCCAAAGTCCAAAATAACGTATTTTTGGTCACTTTTTATATCATGAAAAAAAATGAATAAAAAGCGATCAAAAAGTCAGATCATTACAAAAATGGAACCGCTAAAAACTTCAGATCACGGCGCAAAAAATGAGCCCTCATACCGCCCCATACGCGGAAAAATAAAGTTATAGGGGTCAGAAAATGACAATTTTAAACGTATAAATTTTCCTGCATGTAGTTATGATTTTTTCCAGAAGTAGGTGAAGATCCCCTGCAAAGTAATCAGAAGGAGAAAGAAGTAATCGAGCTGTGGTGTCCCAGTACCAAAGATTGTCCTGTGGCTTCAGACTTCCTCAGGCAGACCTAATTATTGTTCCTATTATGTCTTAGCAGTTTGCTGGAAGATAATATATTTTTTTATAGTTATCATGTTATGTTATTTCTATGTATGTTATTTCTATGTGTTATTGTGCCTTTAAGAGAGGAGCAGTGAGGATCCATGTGACCCTGCCTGCCAATGGGAACCCCTAAATTCTTGGCCGTATAGTGTAGTGGGGGAGGAGTTACCTCAGTTCCTGTGAGAGCTCATGCTTGGTGTGTGGAGAAGCTCTAAGGAAAGACCCAGAACAAATGTATCTTATCCGATCATTCTGCAAGGATCACCCGCACGGTGGAAGTTCATGCCCTAGCGGACAAAGCTACAAGACCTTGACAGAACCCTAGCTACCAGGATCAATCAACAATCCTTTCTCAAGTCAGTTTGGTGAACCACGTGTGGGGTGTTAGGGGCATTTGGTGTTGCCCAGGGGTAGAAGGTATTAACAACTTCGTGTTCGTGATGCCAGGGTGTGGTTTTCCTATATAACCACCCGAAGTTAGTACCGCTAGTCGTAGGTTAGGCAGGGGCAACTAAAGAGTCCAAGGCCAGGTTAAGGTAACGGTAGCTTTTACTGAGGTTAGACAGATGGTACAGTCAATACAGCTCAGCCAGGATCCCAGAGAGGTGACCAGTGACACAGCTAGGACTTGCAGTAGGTAGATTGGCTATAATGCAGGCCATGGTGACTAGTAGAGATGAGCGAACTCACAGTAAATGCGATTCGTCACAAACTTCTCGGCTCGGCAGTTGATGCCTTATCCTGCGTAAATTAGTTCAGCTTTCCGGTGCTCCGGTGGGCTGGAAAAGGTGGATACAGTCCTAGGAAAGAGTCTCCTAGGACTGTATCCACCTTTTCCAGCCCACCGGAGCACCGGAAAGCTGAACTAATTTATGCAGGAAAAGCCATCAACTGCCGAGCCGAGAAGTTCGTGACGAATCGAATTTACTGTAAGTTCGCTCATCTCTAGTTCAGACGACTAAAAAAGGAGTCCCTGGGAATTCTTTTGAATAACAGACAACTATGACAGACTGCAGACTTCAAAATAAATAAAGACATCTATTTTAACAGGACCTTTTTTTTAAATTTTTTTTAATTTTTTTTTTATTACACATAAAAATTAATTCATCATTTACTATAAATATACACAATTTTTATTCCTAAGAAATGCAGATATAAAAAGGTTAAATTTGGCAGAAGTATAATACATATTATTACAGTCAACCCTATGTAGACCCTGTACACATCAATACTTCAGATTCCCACACACATTGGCCTATGTGTCCTCTGTCTAGGGCAGTGTTTCCCAACCAGGGTGCCTCCAGCTGTTGCAAAACTACAACTCCCAGCATGCCCGGACAGCCTTCGGCTGTCCGGGCATGCTGGGAGTTGTAGTTTTGCAACAGCTGAAGGCACCCTGGTTGGGAAACACTGGTCTAGGGTGTACACACTTTTGCAATCAGTTTTACAGCTCCTAATACCTCCTACTGTTTTGTGTATACAGCTCCTATGCAGACCTGTCTGTCTCCATGGTTACAGACTACAAATAAGCCATGTAGTCTGATCCTGCAGTCATCTTTTAGTCCATTATATCTTTCCCTTGGATGCAAAGTAGTACATACCCTGCGCAAGAAAACCGGTTGACAAACACAAAGTCCCTTTCAGTATCGATCGATAGAGAATAACATTTTAAAGGGGTACTCTTAAAAAAAAAATTTTTTTTTTTTTTTTACTTTTTAACTTTATTTTTTTTTTTTTTTTTAAATCAACTGGTGCCAGAAATTTAAACAGATTTGTAAATTACTTCTATTAAAAAATCTTAATCCTTCCAGTACTTATTAGCTGCTTAATACTACAGAGGGAATTATTTTCTTGTTTGGAACACAGAGCTCTCTGCTGACCTCACGAGCACAGTGCTCTCTGCTGACATCTCTGTCCATTTTAGGAACTGTCCAGAGCAGCATATGATGTTTTCTATGGGGATTCTCTCCTACTCTGGACAGTTCTTAAAATGGACAGAGGTGTCAGCAGAGAGCACTGGGCTCGTGATGTCAGCAGAGAGCTCCGTATTCCAAAAAAGAAAATAATTCCCTCTGTAGTATACCACAGCTAATGAGTACTGGAAGGATTAAGATTTTTTTTTTTATAGAAGTAATTTGCAAATCTGTTTAACTTTCTGGCACCAGATGATAAAATATAAAAAATAAAGTTTTCCCACCGGAGTACCCCTTTAAAACAAAATGGAGTCCAGAAAAGAGAACTTTTCCCCAACTTTCATTGGCAAGGGGCCACGCTGTCCTCTCAATATTTGGTTATTGGAGGCCAAAAATATTTTTTACTCCCTGAATGGCCAAGACTTAAGTTTGCATAGATCTTGACTGCTTTAGACTTGTCTTCCACTAGGTGGAGATGTACAGCATTAAAGTTACAATCAATCAATGTTGTGTTGAAGTTTATATTTCTCTGTGACAGCACACCATATGGTCAGACAGGGTATTGCAAGTTTTTTTTTTCAAGGATAACTGGTAGTATTTCCCTGTAACAGCACACCATATGGTCAGACAGGGAATTGCAAGTTTTTTTTTTTTTTTTTTCAAGGATAACTGGTAGTATTTCCCTGTGAGAGCACACCATATGGTCAGACAGGGTATTGCAAGTTTTTTTTTTCAAGGATAACTGGTAGTATTTCCCTGTGAGAGCACACCATATGGTCAGACAGGGTATTGCAAGTTTTTTTTTTCAAGGATAACTGGTAGTATTTCCCTGTGAGAGCACACCATATGGTCAGACAGGGTATTGCAAGTTTTTTTTTTTCCAAGGATAACTGGTAGTATTTCCCTGTAACAGCACACCATATGGTCAGACAGGGAATTGCAAGTTTTTTTTTTTTTTTCAAGGATAACTGGTAGTATTTCCCTGTAACAGCACACCATATGGTCAGACAGGGTATTGCAATTTTTTTTAAGGATAACTGGTAGTATTTCCCTGTAACAGCACACCATATGGTCAGACAGGGAATTGCAAGTTTTTTTTTTTTTTCAAGGATAACTGGTAGTATTTCACTGTAATAGCACACCATATGGTCAGACAGGGTATTGCAATTTTTTTTTATTTTTTTTTAAAGGCAGTCTGGTAGTATTGCACATTCTAATTAAAAAAATACATTAAATAAAAAAAATCAGAGCTGATTTAAATTATGTGGCTATTGATCAGTTTCACTCAGGAGCAACAGTGAGTATTATGTCAGCGTATAGATTTTCATGAAGAAGGGGCCACGTAAACAATCATTTCTATGGCAACACAAATGTCTGCATTTTTTCATCAGAAACCGTGCCTTCTCTGTCCATTGACTGTATATGGAATTACAGGTATTCATCTGAAGCCCATTGGCAGGTGTGGTGCTGTTTCTAGGGGGGGGGGGAATAAATGTTACAACACCTCCTTTAGGGTGCGTTCACACGCTATTTGTTCTTGCGGGTTTTCCGCTGCGTATTTGAAAGGGTGTGGGCTCTTCTCGGCTGTCCGCAGCAGATTTTCCACAGAGGAATTTACGCTGCGGAAAATCCTCCGCAAGCCCCATTGAAGTCAGTAGGGACTGTGGCGGATTTTCTGCAGCGTAAATTCTGCCGCGGAAAATCTGCTACGGACAGCCGAGAAGAGCCCGCCCACTTTCAAATACGCAGCGGAAAACCCGCAAGAACAAATAGCGTGTGAACACACCCTCAGGGTACGTTCACACGGGCAGATTACCTGCAGAATTTCCGCAGCGTATTTGCTGCGGAAAATCTGCAGCAGATAATCTACTACCATTGAATTGGGTCTGAAGGCCTGATGACCCATTGAAGTCAATGGTAGCAAAATCCGCTGCGGATTTTCCGTAGCAAATACGCTGCGGAAATTCTGCAGGTAATCCACATCCACACGCTATTACTAGCAGCGGGTTTTACGCTGTGGGAAATCTGCTGCGAGTTACACTACCATTGATTTGAATGGGTCCACAGACCGTCCGCAATAGTGTCAGGTTTGCGGATGGTCCGCGGACACATTTAAAATCAATGGTAGCGGGAAACTCGCGTGTGAACGCACCCTTATACAGTGCAAACTGTACACTTAAAAGGGAACTCCTCACTATGGGACAGCCGTTATAAAACAGTATTATAACATTAAAACTATGACACCTCCCTAAAATACCCCCAAAACAGGAGCAGGAAATAAAGTGTTTGATGGAGTCACATGATTATTTGGTAGCTCTAAGAAGAGAACATGTGATCCCATGTGTGAAAGGGAGTATAAAAATATGTCTACTGTAAACTGCGCCAGTCATGTCCTCAGGTTGTGTGTGGTATTGCATCACAGTCCAATTCACTTTAAAGGGGTGCTCCGGTGGAAAAAAAATTTTTTTGTTTGTTTTTTTAAATCTTTAAATTTTTTTACTTAAATCAACTGTTGCCAGAAAGTTAAACAGATTTGTAAATTACTTCTATTAAAAAAATCTTAATCCTTCCAGTACTTATCAGCTGCTGTATATTCCAGAGGAAGTTCTTTTCTTTTTGAATTTCCTTTTTGCCTGACCACAGTGCTCCCTGCTGACACCTCTGTCCATGTCAGGAACAAATCCTCATAGCAAACCTATCCTGCTCTGGACAGTTCCTGACATGGACAGAGGTATCAGCAGAGAGCACTGTTGTCAGACAAAAAAAAAAAAAAAGAACTACACAACTTCCTCTGGAGTATTTAGCAGATGATAAGTACTGGAAGGATTAAGATTTTTATTATATAGAAGTCATTTACAAATCTGTTTAACTTTCTGGCACCAGTTGATTTAAAAACATTTTTTTTTTCCAACTGGAATACCCCCTTTAAGAACTCATTGCTTCTAGGGGGATAATATCTAGGTGATCCAGCACCATATGGCGGCACAGAGGATAGGCGGCACCTAAGTACTGGAATATTCTGATTGAGCCCTTGTGCTGTATAGGCATGAAATGAACCGACCCGTCTCCCATCTGTCCGGCAGTCAGGTACTACAGACTATGAAATGATTTCCGAGCACAAGGTTAAACAAGTAAGAAAAGGAAATAATAAAGATATTGTATACAAAAAATAATAATAAAAAAAAAATTAAATAAAATGCGCCAACTATAGATACAGTTTTAGTTACAGCGTATGTAGACTTTTGCAACCACGATTCCTATTGATCCGAATGTTATGCATTGGCGCATACAGCTACTATGCGTTTACGTGGTTTTACGTAAGAGCAGCATTTCCTAACCAGGGTGCCTCCAGCTGTTGCAAAACTACAACTCCCAGCATGCCCGGACAGCCGTTGGCTGTCCGGGCATGCTAGGAGTTGTAGTTTTGCAACAGCTGGAGGTCTACAGTTTGGAGACCACTGCCATAGAGAAATGTAGGGGGTGTGGCATCATTGTTTTCCCCCCCCCCCCTCACTTTAGCAGGATTTGGCTTTCACGAATCTAACGAAATAATTACGCATCACCCGATATTATATAAAAACAGTGCATCGGCCATTTGACACATTCATATTCAAAAGCAACAACAACAACAGCAACAACAGCAACAACAACAGCAACAACAACAGCAACAGCAACAACAGCAACAGCAACAACGACAACAGCAACAACAACAACAGCAACAACAGCAACAACAACAGCAACTCACAAATGGCACGTGAAGTTAAACCATCCAGGGTTACAGAACTGTACAGCTATATACAACCAGAGAAAAGAAAAATATGTACAATGAGCACTAGATGGCGCTGATGCATTTTCACAGGCGGTCAGTCCCTTGTCCGGCTGTGCAGCGAAGCCTCCTATACCCATAGGAGCGGGAAAACGGTTCTGATGGCCGGCACATTGCAGCGAATGGTATAAATATAGATACAGTCATGAAGTCCTTGTCGTAGGGCGCTGATCCATCATGTGTACGTCTGCACAGGAAAGATACGGAATAGTTTTAGGAGAGTTTCTATGGAGCCGTCTTACACACATAAACCCCCCCCCCCCCCCCCCCCCCCCCCCCCCCCCCCGACATCACAACAGAATTCCCAAATTGGTGAACAAAACACGAAATGTATGTTATTTTGTTTTTTTCTTTTATAATTAAAATGTATTTTTATTTATTTATTTTTAGTTTTTTGTGCGTGTGTGTGTGTGTGTGTGTGTGATAGACCGTGCTTTTGAGACAAGCAAAAAGATCAGTGTACATTTTTGTTGGGTTCTTGTTTTTTTTTTTTTTTTTTTTTTATTTTATTTATTTTTTTGTGTGTGATAGACTGTGTATTGGAGCCAAGAAAAAAGAACAGTCTACATTTTTGTTTATTTTTATTTATTTTTAGTTTTTGTGCGTGTGTGTGAGACTGTGCTTTTGAGCCAAGCAAAAAAAAAGTCTACATTTTAGTTAATTTTTTATTTTATTTTTTTATTTAGTTAATTTTTATTTTTTTTATTTTTTATTTTTTTTTAAGTTTTTGTGTGCGATAGACTTTGCATTGGAGCCATTACATTTTTGTTGGGTTCTTGTTTATTTGATCTTTTTTTTAATTCATTTTTTTTTTTATATATTTTATTTTGTGTGTGATAGACTGTGCTTTTGATCCAAGCAAAAAGAACAGTCTACATTTTTGTTAGGCTCTTGTTTATTTTTTTTTTGTTTTGTTTAATATTCTTTAATTTTTTTAGTTTGTGTGTGTAATAGACTGTGCTTTTGAGCCAAGCAAAAAGAACATTGTACATTTTCGTTGGGTTCTTGTTTTTTTATCTATTTAAATTTTTATTTAGTTATTTTGTGTGTAATAGACTGTGCTTTGGAGCCTAGCAAAAAGAACAGTATACATTCGGGGAAGTTTTAACTTTTGCGCATATATATGACTTTTTTTTCTTGGATGAAATGTGTGTGTAATTGGTGATCTACTGAGACAGCCTGCCTTAGCCGGCTCTATCAGAAGATTGGACCCACACGGCGGCAGGTGAAAGGATCTCCAATGGGCATTAAAACCGATCGGACTCCTGCATACATGTTGTGGGGTGCCGATGGCTTGTGGGGTCTGTCATTGCGGCTAGAGATGAGCGAACTTACAGTAAATTCAATTCGTCACGAACTTCTCGGCTCGGCAGTTGATGTCTTATACTGCATAAATTAGTTCAGCTTTCAGGTGCTCCCGTGGGCTGGAAAAGGTGGATACAGTCCTAGGAGACTCTTTCCTAGGTCTGTATACACCTTTTCCAGCCCACCGGAGCACCGGAAAGCTGATCTAATTTATGCAGGAAAAGTCAGCAACCGCCGAGCCGAGAAGTTCGTGACGAATCGAAATTACTGTAAGTTCGCTCATCTCTAATTGCTGCTTTTAAGTGCTGTGATTCGCCAATGATCATGGCAGTTAAGAGGTTAATGATGGATAAGGCCAGGATCGCCATTTACTGCCGTTGACTGTGACTGTACAGCTGCAGTCTATTAGCAAGCACAGCTCCTGCTCCTGCCTTCATAGTCGGAATGACGTTCAGGACATAAGTGTAAGTCCTGGTGTGTTAAAGGGGCACTCCGGTGGAATTTTTTTTTTTTTTTTTTTTTTTTTATCAACTGGTGCCAGAAAGTTAAAACACATTTGTAAATTACTTCTATTAAAGAATCGTAATCCTTCCGGTACTTATTAAGCTGCTGGATACTACAGAGGAAATTATTTTCTTTTTGGAACACAGAGCTCTCTGCTGACATCATGATCACAGTGCTCTCTGCTGACATCTCTGTCCATAGCAGCATATGTTTTCTATGGGGATTTTTTCCTACTCTATACAGTGCTTAAAATGGGCAGAGATGTCAGCAGAGAGCACTGTGCTCATGATGTCAGCAGAGAGCTCTGTGTTCCAAAAAGAAAATAATTTCCTCTGTAGTATTCAGCAGCTAATAAGTACTCGAAGGATTAAGATTTTTTAATAAAAGTAATTTACAAATCGGTTTAACTTAACTACGTTTTCCAGGGGAGTACCCCTTTAACCATTTCAACGCTGCATTGAAATGGACACTGGATGAATCCTACTCCACCTGCATCTGCTGGTAGATCCACTCCAAGAACACTGTAACGTTCCCATAGACTCCAGGCTTGTTTCGTTGGGCACAACCAGTCCCCCCAGCTCGTGTCCCCGACAATCCACCACAAGTTGTTGGTCTTGGTGACTAGCGGGCCCCCACTGTCACCCTGAGGAGACACAAATAAAATGATGAATCCAATGACAATGCTCGGCAACAAGGGGGTGGATAACTTTTATAGGGCCTCTTAGCAATACTCAGAAAGGGGCCTACTCCCACTTCTTGCCGCAGATTCCGAAATTCTGTGCCAAATATTTTTGGAATAATCTGAAAAATCACTACACAGAGTTAAAGGGGTTATCCAGGAAAAAAATATTATATTACTATCTATCTATCTATCTATCTACGGTATATCTATCTATATATCTATCTATCTCTCTCTCTATCTCTCTCTATCTATATCTATCTATATCTATCTATATCTCCATCCATCCATCTATCTCAACTGGCTCCAGAAAGTTAAACAGATTTGTAAACAACTTCTATTAAAAAAAATCTTAATCCTTTCAGTATTTATAAGCTGCTGAAGTTGAGTTGTTCTTTTCTGTCTAAGTGCTCTCTGATGACACCTGTCTCGGGAACTGTCCAGAGTAGAAGCAAATCCCCATAGCAAATCTCTTCTACTCTGCAGTTCCTGAGACAAGCATGTCAGCAGAGAGTACTGTTGCCAGACAGAAGAGAACAACTCAACTTCAGCAGCTGATAATTATTGGAAGGATTAAGATTTTTGAATATAAGTAATATACAAATCTGTTTAACTTTCTGGAGCCAGTTGATATAAAAAATAAGTTTTTTCCTGGATAACCCCTTTAACTTGATATACATACTGCAAGTTGGTCTGAGGGGATAATGTGTCTCCAAGTGTCATAGGCCATGGAAAGCCCCCTTGGGAAACAAAGTATGCAAATAAGCTTGTTCTCTAGCGCCAGCTGTTGTAAGTAGATTCAGTTTCCCAACCAGTGTGCCTCCAGCTGTTGCAAAACCACAACTCCCAACATGGCCGGACAGCCTTCGGCTGTCCGGGCATGTTGGGAATTGTAGTTTTGCAACAGCTGGAGGCACGCTGGTTGTGGAACACTGCCTTTTTTTCTCCTTAGGGTGCGTTCACACTGAAGAATAGGAGAGGAACGCGCAAATACCATGCGGAAACTATTTCAAGCGGAATTTTTTTTTACCATTGACTTCAATGGACTTCTGCTCGCGTATTCTGCAAGAATAATGAACATGTTTTTTCTTCTAGCGGAATGGAATTTTTCAAGCAGAATTTCCGCAGTGTGAACAGTGCAGAGTAAAATACATTGAAGTCAATGGCAAAGCAGATGTTAATTATTTCTAAGCGAAAAATTCAAGAGGAATTACTCAGTGTGAACACACCCTTGTTTTCCATGTAAACAAAGCGGTAAAAGAGTTTTTTTATTTTAATGTTTATCTGTCCCTTTAATTCTTATTAATCTATAAAACTTAAAGGGGTACTCCGGGAAACTAAATGTATCCCCCTATGCATAGAATAGAGTATAAGGACCTGATCGCGGGAAGTCCTGTCTTAGATGGTGATTGGCTGAGTGGGCCTTGACTTGCCCACAACCAGGAAGGTGGGGGCTGGAGTGCGCTAAGGGCGGGTAAGTAGGATGGGTCCTTTACAGGAGATCGTGAGGGGGCCATCAGTCAGACATCAGATCAGACACCTATCCCCAGGATAGGGGATAAGTTCAGTTCCCTGGTGTATCCCTTTAAATGGTCACTCTCATTAAAACAAATTTTTTGCTATTGCACTCTTTATGGTAAATAAAAAAATCTTTCTAATGACTTTGTTTAAAAAAAAAAAAAATGAAGTTTTCTAGGTTTTATTTGGGTTTAAAAAAGCTGCCACTAGGTGTCTCCCTACTTGTCCAGAGCACATTTTCCCCATCTCTTGCACAGACTTTGGACTCCTGCTGGCCGGGCAGAAGTCCAAATTCAGGAAATGCAGTCTGGAGTGCTGAGGGGGGTGTGTGCAGCCTTATCCAATCATAGCTCATCTCACACTGAACTGCTCTGGGCTGTGTGTAGCAGAGTGAGGGAGGAAGTTCTCCCCTGTATGGCTTCAGATGATGTCACATCTGATGGGGAACGCCCCTTCCCAGTCTGTGAATCTGACTGAGCAGAAAATACAGAGCGATATCAAGGTAGAAAACTAATAAATAATAAAAATAAAGGCAGGGGGTGGTTTATTATGATGGGGGCAGTGACCTGGGAGGATTATAACATTTAACAAGATTATGAGAGGTACTCTTTGTATGCAAGAGGCAGAGGACCAATCAAAGGGAATCTAATTGCCTGATCAGACTACACTGTGCTTCTTTGTGGTCTGTATCCATGGAAACATATAGGTCTGCATAAGAGCTGCAGACCCAAAACGAGAAATAATTTTTTTAATTTCAAAGTTGCGCATAAGAGTTTTTTTTTTTTTTTTTTACCACTTAAAGGGGTACTCTGAAACAAACTGTTCCGAACACTGGAGCCGGGAGCTTGTGACATCATAGCCCCACCCCCTCATGACATCACGCCACACCCCCTCAATGCAAGTCTATGGGAGGGGGCGTGACAGCCATCACGCCCCCTCCCATAGACTTGCATT
Organism: Hyla sarda; assembly: GCF_029499605.1. Lineage (NCBI taxonomy): Eukaryota > Metazoa > Chordata > Amphibia > Anura > Hylidae > Hyla > Hyla sarda. Next base: position 495,615,036 of record NC_079190.1, read on the forward strand.
GAGGGGGCGTGGTGTGATGTCATGAGGGGGTGGGGTTATGATGTCACGAGCTCCCGGCTCCAGCATTCGGAACAGCTTGTTCCAAACGCTGAGCAGCGGAGTACCCCTTTAAGACGCACTGAAGTAATAAAAACAATAGGTTGCAAACGTCTACACCACCCTATTTATGTATCAGGGATGCTATAGGAAGAGGTTTACGTAGTTTGTGCCCGGACATCAATAAAGCCCTTACCTGACAAGTATCGACTCCTCCGGAGAGGTAACCTGCGCATATCATGGTAGAAGTGATGACTCCATTGTAAACAGAAGGACTATTGCAGGTTGTAGAGCTGATCAGAGGGATATTGGCTGCCATCAGTACACTAGAGGTTGTCCCTGTGGGGTCAAATACACATGTGAATTGCAGTTTGTTTTTAGGATATATTATCAATAGTTATCAAAATATCACACAACAAAAAAGGAAAAAAACAACAAAAAAAAAGTCAAAAAATGTGAAACAGATTTGTAAATTACTTCTATAAAAAAATCTTAATCCTTCCAGTACTTATCAGCTGCTGTATACTACAGAGGAAGTTGTAGAGTTCTTTCCAGTCTGACCACAGTGCTCTCTGCCGACACCTCTGTCCGTGTCAGGAACTGTCCAGCGCAGGAGCAAATCCCTAAAGAAAACCTCTCCTGCTCCAGACAGTTTCTGACATGGACAGAGGTGGCAGCAGAGAGCACTGGAAAGAACTACACAATTTCCTCTGAAGCATACAGCAGCTGATAAGTACCGGAAGGCTTGAATACTTTTAAATAGAATTTACTAATTTCTTGCTGGCACCGGTTATTTGAACACAACTTTTTTTCTTCTTCTCTAGAGTACCCCTTTATTTAAGATCCCTTAGGTCTCTTACCTCCTTGCTTTGTGTACCCCCATCCTGAGATCCAACTGGATTGTGTATCTGTCCATGGCATTCCAGCATTGGGTAAACATACAGGCTTTATGTTACTTCCTGCAAGGAAAAAGGGGGGATTTGTATATTTAACCCATTAAATGGGTACTTTTAGATTCAAAAACGTATAAAAAGTTGTACATTTCGGCAACACATTAACCTCTATAATATACTTTATAAAAAATAAAAAAGAATGATCGCCTTTTTATAAAAAATCATGACATATAAAAAAAAAAGACCACTAGGGGTCACCATACCATCCAGAACATGATCCTGTCCAGCTGCAGCATCATCTTTGTCCCAGATGAAGCACAGGCTGGAACAAAGTCCAGCAAGTAAGGGTGGGACTAACACTCCTCTGTGCTCACTCCTGTCCTATCAGACCGCAGCATGAAAACTAAAGAGGAGGGGCTTACAGAGCATCCTGCAGTGGTTGGAGGAAGAGACCCGGCACAGCAGACTCAGGGAGGAAGTGAATGCATGGTGAGTGAGGGTGGGCTCAGTGTTTGTCTTGGAGATGGCCCTTAGACATCTTATCCCCTAGGATAGGGGATAACATGTTTGATCGCAGGGGTCCCACTGCTAGGGCCCCCTGCGATCTCCCGCAGCTCCCGACATTCTAAACAAACGTGGGTGCAGGCCGCAGCGGTTGTGACATCACGACCACACCCCTCGTAACGTCAAGCCACGCCCCCCATCATTCAGGTCTTTGGGAGGGGGTGTGTTGACTGACGCAGCATCACAAAGGGTGTGAGCATGATGTCACGATCACGGCCGCCCGCTCCAGAGGAAGTTGTGTAGTTCTTTATTATTATAATATATACCGTATTTTTCGCCCTATAGGACGCACCGGCGTATAAGACGCACCCAATTTATAGGTGCAAAATCTAAAAAAAATAAAGATTTTGAACCCAATAGTGGTCTTCAACCTGCGGACCTCCAGATGTTGCAAAACTACAACTCCCAGCATGCCCGGACAGCCGTTTGCTGTCCGGGCATGCTGGGAGTTGTAGTTTTGCAACATCTGGAGGTCCGCAGATTGAAGACCACTGCATAGGAGGTAATACTCACGTGTCCCCGTCGCTCCGGAACGTCTCTGCTGCCGGCCGGGTATCCTCGCTCTCCGTCGCCGCCATCACGTCGTTACGCACGCCGACGCACGTACGCGACGACGTGATGACGAGGAAGGAGAGCGCCGGCCATACAGGGGATCTCTGAACGGAGAAGACACCGAGGAGGCAGGTAAGGTCCCTCCCGGTGTCCTGTAAGCACTAACCCGGCTATTCAGTCGGGCTGTTCAGGACCGCCGCGGTGAAATCGCGGCGGTCCCGAACAGCCCGACTGAACAGCCGGGTTATTGTCACTTTCCCTTCAGACACGGCGGTCAGCTTTGATTGCCGCATCTGAAGGGTTAATACAGGACATCACCGCGATCGGTGATGTCCTGTATTAGCCGCGGGTCCTGGCCGTTGATGGCCGCAGGGACCGCCGCGATAGGGGTGTATTCGCCGTATAAGACGCACCGACTTTTCCCCCCCAGTTTTGGGGAAGAAAAAGTGCGTCTTATACGGCGAAAAATACGGTATATATTATATATATATATATATATATATATATATATATATATATATATATATATATATATATATATATATATATATATATTAAAATATTATTTATTAAGTGCCCCCCTTTTCCTCGAACCCCTTACCAGTAAATGACAAACTGGTCTTTAGCTTCATGAGGGCGATGTCATGGTCCTTGGTTTCGCTGTTATAATTTGGGTGTGAAATGATTCTTTCCACAAGAAGCGCCTGACCGCCTGATCTTTGGATGGATCCGGCGTAGGCCGTCCACAGCGAGGGGTAAACGTAATTCCTAGAAAGCAAAAAATGGCGCCATCATTCTTGATAGAACGGAAGAGCTTAAAGTCATCAGCGCAGACAACATTGAGCAGAGTTCCCAATAATTTCTCCCTTAGGGTCTATTCACACGCACGGTATTCTGCGCAGATTTGATGCGCAGGATTTTCTGCTGCAAATTTCAATGTAAACTGAACACAGCTTGAAATCCTGCACATCAAATCTGCGCAGAATACTGTACGTGTGAATAGACCCTTAGGGTTCACATTCTGCAGATTAAAAATTTATTTTTTTGCAGTTGATCTTAAAGGGGTACTCCAGCCCTAAGACATCTTATCCCCTATCCAAAGGATAGGGGATAAGATGTCTGATCGCGGGGGTCCTGCCGCTGGGGACCCCCGCAAGAAAGAAAAAGAGCGCGCAAGAGAGGCAGAGCGCGCAAGAGAGGCAGAGCGCGCAAGGGAGGCAGAGCGCGCAAGGGAGGCAGAGCGCGCAAGGGAGGCAGAGCGCGCAAGGGAGGCAGAGCGCGCAAGGGAGGCAGAGCGCGCAAGAGAGGCAGAGCGCGCAAGAGAGGCAGATAGGGGATAAGATGTCTGATCGCGGGGGTCCTGCCGCTGGGGACCCCCGCAAGAAAGAGGCAGAGCGCCGCCAGCGAGACAGGCAGAGCGCCCGCCAGCGAGACAGGCAGAGCGCCAGACAGCGAGACAGGCAGAGCGCCAGACAGCGAGACAGGCAGAGCGCCAGACAGCGAGACAGGCAGAGCGCCAGACAGCGAGACAGGCAGAGCGCCAGACAGCGAGACAGGCAGAGCGCCAGACAGCGAGACAGGCAGAGCGCCAGACAGCGAGACAGGCAGAGCGCCAGACAGCGAGACAGGCAGAGCGCCAGACAGCGAGACAGGCAGAGCGCCAGACAGCGAGACAGGCAGAGCGCCAGACAGCGAGACAGGCAGAGCGCCAGACAGCGAGACAGGCAGAGCGCCAGACAGCGAGACAGGCAGAGCGCCAGACAGCGAGACAGGCAGAGCGCCAGACAGCGAGACAGGCAGAGCGCCAGACAGCGAGACAGACAGAGCGCCAGACAGAGCGCGAGACAGTGACACAGAGCGCGCGAGACAGCGCGAGACACATCATCGATAGATATTTACTCCAGTACTGTAAATAAGTAAATCCAAAACCGATCTAGTACTTACCCCTCAACACAATGCGCCGCCGTAAGTATCCAGTCGGGAGTGATAATAGACCCTCCGCAGACATGCGATTGCCTGACCTGCAGACTCACTTGCCACGGCCAGTCTCCACTCTTAGCCGATGTTCCGCCAACTATCCTGCTAGAAGTCGCCTGCTTGGTCGATACCCCACAATCTATGAAAGAGGAGCGAACAATTCATTCATACAGGCCATACAAGACGGACGGCAACACAGAGAGAGGGAAGCGCCTACAGCAGTGATTCCCACCCAGTGTGCCTCCAGCTGTTGCCAAACTACAACTCCCAGCATGCCCGGACAGCCAACGGCTGTCCGGGCATGCTAGGAGGTGTAGTTTGGCAACAGCTGGAGGTCCACGGCTTGGAGACCACTGGTGTACAGGATGGGTGACCAGGTGACAGAAGACATTATCAGGAAATAAACTATTATCTTGTAAGTCTATTGTAATCGGGGACATAACACATTATGGGTTCACTTACTTATGCACCTCAGTTTGACCACTTTTCCAGAAGGACAATAATCCCTGTAGAGCAAAAAGAATATATATGTAAAGACAATTTGACTTCCTCTGTGTACAGGAAGAGCAGTGCCGTTGCCGATAGCAACCAATCAGATTTTTAAAGAGGCCTGTGAAAAATGAAAGAAGCAATCTGATTGGTGGCTACTATATACTGGTTGTCTTGGTAGTCGGTGTAGACAGCTCCTACCAACCTGTCTTTACGGTTACAAGCAGTAGGAACATTTTCTTTTCTTTAACCCTTTAATGACGCAGGGTTGTTTTGGCATTAAGGATCAGGCCAATTTTGCATTTTTGCGTTTTTATCCCCCCCCCCCCCCCCCCCCCCCTCGCCTTTTAATAGCCATAACTATACATTTTTCTATGGCAAAGGCCAAAAATTTAAAAAATTATATATACACATACATAAACACACATACTCACTATATATTATTAATTATATATATATATATATATATATATATATATATATATATATATATATATATATATATATATATATATATATATTACACATACATAAACACACATTCACTATATTATATATTATAATATTAAATATATATATATATATATATATATATATATATATATATATTACACATACACACACTAATATATTGTTATTAATATATATTATATATAAATAAATATATTTTAATAAAATATATATATATATATATATATATATATATTTTTTTTTTTTATAATATATATATATATATATATATATATAATTATAAAAAAAAAATATATATATATATATTTTTTTTTTAAATAATATATATATATATATATATATATATATATATTTTTTTTTTTTTAAATAATATATATATATTTTTAAATAATATATATATATATTATTTAAAAAAGATATATATTATTTAAAAATATATATATATTATTTAAAAAAAAAAAAAAAATATATATATATATATATATATATATATATATATATATATATATATATATATTATTTAAAAAAAGTTGTCCAGCGCATGTTCCCGTCAAAGGGCCTTAGTCATGACTTAGTAATGACTAAGGCCCTTTGACGGGCTGAAACGCGTCACCTGTGTCTACCCTGCCTTCGTACCTGGTGTATATGCTTGAATAAAGATTTGGATTTTAACGGGAACGTGCGCTGGACAACTTTTCTTTACCTTGTCATTGCCAGCACAGGGTACGGTCCGTACCAGTCCGTGCGCAGCAGGACGTAGGAGGTTGAGCTGAACACGGATTGTACAGCTTCCACTATCTATCTATCTATCTATCTATCTATATATATAGGAAACAATGGCGCAGCACTCCAAAATTGCAAAAAAGTGTAAAAAATTTTATTCCTTCATGTCAAAATTCAAAGCGACGTTTCAGCTCCCCACTGGAGCTTTTTTCAGCTTGAAAAAAGCTCCAGTGGGGAGCTGAAACGTCGCTTTGAATTTTGACATGAAGGAATAAAATTTTTTACACTTTTTTGCAATTTTGGAGTGCTGCGCCATTGTTTTCTATTACATGGACTTTGATCGAGTCAGGGCGCTGGCACCGGACATCTAATGGTGAAGTAGTGCTGCATTGTTTTTGAATATATATTAATATATATATATATATATATATATATATATATATATATATATATAAATAATTATATACATATATATACATACACACACAAAATTCTAATGGTGCAGCACTCAAAAAAAAGAAAATAAAAAAGGTGCATTTATTCACACATTGTATTGCACGCTTGAAAATGGCTCCATAGGAGCAGAAACATTGCTGTATTGAGACGTGTGAATAAATGCACCATTTTTTTTTTTTTTTTTTTTGAGTGCTGCACCATTGGAATTTTTTTATCTGGATGTTCCCCATATCAGGTTTCAGCACCACATCCATTATCTTACCAAGCAGTGTTGCAATTATTGCTATACTTACATATACATATATATGTGTGCGCTGAAAGCAAAAAATTATAATAGTTTACAATTAAGGCTAATGTTCACACAATGGAATTTTTGTGCGGAATTTGGCAGGAAAATTCTGCACGGAGATTCCGCAGCAGCAGAGTCCCATTGTATTTAATGGGATTCTGCTGCACTGTTCATATAGAAGAATTTCCGCACTGGAAACATCTGTCAGCAGAAAGAGTAGACGGCGCATTCCCGAGACGGATTCCTAATGCTCAAAAAAACAACAACACCAAAAAGGGTCCCCTGGGGGTCCTAGGGCAACAAATATGTGACCCCAAACTCCTTGGGGAAGTTACTCCCCGCAGGGATAACCCTGACTACAGACTCTCAATAAACTTTTATTCCATTAATAAAAATAATGTAGTAAATTTGATTAGCCGTATTAGTCCAGTGATGCAAATCAAAAAATGTTGCAGCATCTTGTAATACCTTTTTTATTGGACTAATGTGCTCAGTGGCCACTAGGTGGCAGTGGTGTATTAGACTGACAGCACTGTGTCCACTCCCGTTCTAATGAATGAATGTTAGTCCAGGCGTCTGTGCACTTGTGGAATTAGGCGGCTGGATGGATGTTTGTACTGTCAGCTGACTGTAGATACCCACATTCCATATTCTTATTTTGTACATATGTCACAGTGCTGCTCTAAAATATAAATCCTCCTTCCTACTTGGTGTCGCGATTCCTAATCCTGGCACGTTTTGCCGCCGCCGCCGCTCCGCTGTCAGGGGCCTGTCCGCACGGAGATTTTCAGTGTAGACCTTCCCCCATGTGAACATAGACTTACACAGCGCACTTTACGGGTAAAATGACATTATCCGTTTTCTGTCGGCCCTTATGATTACAACGATACTCAATTCATATAGATTTTGGTTTTATTTTTATATTACTCTAAACAAAAAATGAAAATGAGTATGCTTAAATAAGTCCTCATCTGACCCCTGTAACACTTATTTTTTCACATACGATGATGTATGAGGGCTCATTTTTTGTGCCCTGATTTTGTAGTTTTTATCAGGACCATTTTTGTGTTTAAGGGGCTTTTTCATCACTTTTCATAATTTTTTTTTTTTCTGGTATAAGATGTGACCAAAATTCTAAATATCTGGACTTTGGCATTTAGCTCTTTTTTTTTTTTTTTTTTTTTTTTTTACGCCATTCACAGATTGAGATAGATAGATACGAGATAGATAGATAGATACGAGATAGATAGATAGATACGAGATAGATACGAGATAGATACATACGAGATAGATAGATAGATACGAGAGAGATAGATACGAGAGAGATAGATACGAGAGAGATAGATACGAGAGAGATAGATACGAGAGAGATAGATAGAGATAGATAGATAGATAAATAGATAGATAGGAGATAGATATGAGATAGATAGATAGATATGAGATAGATAGATAGATATGAGATAGATAGATAGATATGAGATAGATAGATAGATATGAGATAGATAGATAGATATGAGATAGATAGATAGGTATGAGATAGATAGATAGATATGAGATAGATAGATATGAGATAGATAGATATATATGAGAGATAGATATATATGAGATAGATAGATAGATAGATAGATAGATATGAGATAGATATAAGATAGATAGATAGATATGAGATGAGATGAGATAGATATGAGATGAGATAGATATGAGATGAGAGATATGAGATGGATAAATATGAGATAGATAGATAGATAGATAGATAGATAGATATGAGATAGATAGATAGATATGAGATAGATAGATATGAGATAGATAGATAGATAGATATGAGATAGATAGATATGAGATAGATAGATAGATAGATATGAGATAGATAGATATGAGATAGATAGATATATAGATATGAGATAAATAGATATGAGATAGATAGATAAATATGAGAGATAGATATGAGATAGATAGATATAGATATGAGATAGATATGAGATAGATATATAGATAGATAGATAGATATGAGATAGATAGATAGATATGGAGATAGATAGATAGATATGGAGATAGATAGATAGATATGGAGATAGATAGATAAGGAGATAGCAACAGGAGAATACAGCAGCACACTGCTAGCACAAAGATATAGATAAAACATGAGTATATAGATAAAACATGAGTATATAGATAAAACATGAGTATATAGATAGAACATGAAAAGCTATACAGCTATGGTGTAATACATGGAAATATAAAATTATGAAGTTATGAAATAGTGAGGTACTTCGCTTGCAATTTCATGTTGTATCTATATACTCAGGTTTTATCTATATACTCATGTTTTATCTATATCTTTGTGCTAGCAGTGTGCTGCTGTATTCTCCTGTTGCTGTATATTTAGCCCAGCAGCCTGCACCTGTAAGCCAGGTCCATATAATAGTTTGGAACCAATAGTGCTGGCCAACTTATTCTTTGGTTGTATTAGATATGAGATAGATAGATATGAGATAGATAGATAGATATGATGAGATAGATAGATAGATAGATATGATGAGATAGATAGATAGATATGATGAGATAGATAGATAGATACGAGATAGATACGAGATAGATACATACGAGATAGATAGATAGATACGAGAGAGATAGATACGAGAGAGATAGATACGAGAGAGATAGATACGAGAGAGATAGATACGAGAGAGATAGATACGAGAGAGATATATAGATATGAGATAGATAGAGATAGATAGATAGATAAATAGATAGATAGGAGATAGATATGAGATAGATAGATAGATAGATATGAGATAGATAGATAGATATGAGATAGATAGATAGATATGAGATAGATAGATATATGAGATAGATAGATATATGAGATAGATAGATATATGAGATAGATAGATATATGAGATAGATAGATATATGAGATAGATAGATAGATATGAGATAGATAGATAGATATGAGATAGATAGATAGATATGAGATAGATAGATAGATATGAGATAGATAGATAGATATGAGATAGATAGATATGAGATAGATAGATAGATATGAGATAGATAGATATATGAGATAGATAGAGATATGAGATAGATAGAGATATGAGATAGATAGAGATATGAGATAGATAGAGATATGAGATAGATAGAGATATGAGATAGATAGAGATATGAGATAGATAGAGATATGAGATAGATAGAGATATGAGATAGATAGAGATATGAGATAGATAGAGATATGAGATAGATAGAGCTATGAGATAGATAGAGATATGAGATAGATAGATATGAGATAGATAGATATGAGATAGATAGATAGATATGAGATAGATAGATAGATATGAGATAGATAGATAGATATGAGATAGATAGATAGATAGATATGAGATAGATAGATAGATATGAGATAGATAGATAGATATGAGATAGATAGATAGATATGAGATAGATAGATAGATATGAGATAGATAGATAGGTATGAGATAGATAGATAGATATGAGATAGATAGATATGAGATAGATAGATATATATGAGAGATAGATATATATGAGATAGATAGATAGATAGATATGAGATAGATATAAGATAGATAGATAGATATGAGATGAGATGAGATAGATATGAGATGAGATAGATATGAGATGAGAGATATGAGATGGATAAATATGAGATAGATAGATAGATAGATAGATAGATATGAGATAGATAGATAGATAGATATGAGATAGATAGATATGAGATAGATAGATAGATAGATAGATATGAGATAGATAGATATGAGATAGATAGATAGATAGATATGAGATAGATAGATATGAGATAGATAGATAGATAGATATGAGATAAATAGATATGAGATAGATAGATAAATATGAGAGATAGATATGAGATAGATAGATATAGATATGAGATAGATATGAGATAGATATATAGATAGATAGATAGATATGAGATAGATAGATAGATATGGAGATAGATAGATAGATATGGAGATAGATAGATAGATATGGAGATAGATAGATAAGGAGATAGCAACAGGAGAATACAGCAGCACACTGCTAGCACAAAGATATAGATAAAACATGAGTATATAGATAAAACATGAGTATATAGATAAAACATGAGTATATAGATAAAACATGAGTATATAGATAAAACATGAGTATATAGATAGAACATGAAAAGCTATACAGCTATGGTGTAATACATGGAAATATAAAATTATGAAGTTATGAAATAGTGAGGTACTTCGCTTGCAATTTCATGTTGTATCTATATACTCAGGTTTTATCTATATACTCATGTTTTATCTATATCTTTGTGCTAGCAGTGTGCTGCTGTATTCTCCTGTTGCTGTATATTTAGCCCAGCAGCCTACACCTGTAAGCCAGGTCTATATAATAGTTTGGAACCAATAGTGCTGGCCAACTTATTCTTTGGTTGTATTAGATATGAGATAGATAGATATGAGATAGATAGATAGATATGATGAGATAGATAGATAGATATGATGAGATAGATAGATAGATAGATAGATACGAGATAGATAGATAGATAGATAGATAGATATGAGATAGATAGATAGATAGATATGAGATAGATAGATAGATATGAGATAGATAGATAGATATGAGATAGAAAGATAGATATATATGAGATAGATAGAGATAGATAGATATGAGATAGATAGAGATAGATAGATAGATATGAGATATAGATATGAGATAGATAGATAGATAGATAGATAGATAGATATGAGATAGATAGATAGATATGAGATAGATATGAGATAGATAGATAGATAGATATGAGATAGATATGAGATAGATATGAGATAGATAGATAGATATGAGATAGATATGAGATAGATAGATAGATATGAAATAGATATGAGATAGATAGATAGATAGATATGAGATAGAGAGATAGATAGATAGATAGATAGATATGAGATAGATAGATAGATAGATATGAGATAGATAGATAGATATGAGATAGATAGATAGATATGAGATAGATAGATAGATATGAGATAGATAGATAGATATGAGATAGATAGATAGATAGATAGATATGAGATAGATAGATAGATAGATAGATATGAGATAGATAGATAGATAGATAGATAGATATGAGATAGATAGATAGATAGATATGAGATAGATAGATAGATATGAGATAGATAGATAGATAGATAGATATGAGATAGATAGATAGATAGATAGATATGAGATAGATAGATAGATAGATAGATATGAGATAGATAGATAGATAGATAGATATGAGATAGATAGATAGATAGATAGATAGATATGAGATAGATAGATAGATATGAGATAGATAGATAGATATGAGATAGATAGATAGATATGAGATAGATAGATAGATATGAGATAGATAGATATGAGATAGATAGATATGAGATAGATAGATATGAGATAGATAGATATGAGATAGATAGATAGATATATATGAGATAGATAGATAGATAGATATGAGATAGATAGATAGATAGATATGAGATAGATAGATAGATAGATATGACATAGATATGAGATAGATAGATATGAGATAGATAGATATGAGATAGATAGATATGAGATAGATAGATAGATATGAGATAGATAGATAGATATGAGATAGATAGATAGATATGAGATAGATAGATATGAGATAGATAGATATGAGATAGATAGATATGAGATAGATAGATATGAGATAGATAGATAGATAGATATGAGATAGATAGATAGATAGATATGAGATAGATAGATAGATAGATATGAGATAGATAGATAGATAGATATGACATAGATATGAGATAGATAGATATGAGATAGATAGATATGAGATAGATAGATATGAGATAGATAGATATGAGATAGATAGATATGAGATAGATAGATATGAGATAGATAGATATGAGATAGATAGATATGAGATAGATAGATATGAGATAGATAGATATGAGATAGATAGATATGACATAGATAGATAGATATGAGATAGATAGATATGAGATAGATAGATATGAGATAGATAGATATGAGATAGATAGATAGATAGATAGATATGACATAGATAGATAGATATGACATAGATAGATAGATAGATAGATAGAGGTACAGACAGACATGATAAACACATATAATAGTGATAGATGGATGTAGTTCCTACATACCTTGTCCTTATGCTCCTGTATAACTTGGTGAAGGGCACGCTGGTATTTATACTGGCGAACGCTCTTAAATCTGAGGTGACATCTTCCAGATAATCATTATAATAACTGTACCTGAGGGAGAAAACCTATTTTAGTACATTTTAGTGATGGGGTATTGTAGTATGGCTTTCATGCCAGGAGCCTAGTAATAGCTGGATCACAATCATGGATGAATTTAGTTGTTGTTATTGGGGATATTGTGAGTGACGCTGCTGTGAGCGCTCTGTGACTGGCACCATTATGGGGCAGCACTGTGGGCATCACCCTTGAGGTGGTCTATATTAGGGTGCGATCACACGGCTGTCTGTCTGTCGGCCCATGATAAGAAAGGGGCCGACTCTGAACTTCTGCATCCTGATGTACAGATATGGCCCTTTGTTGCAGCCACCACTAGGGGGAGCTCAGTGCATAGAATTTTTTTCCTTACAACTTTTTGCCACTGTTTTGGGCAAAACGAAATAAAAAATGTGTCACATCTTACTCTTGCGGCCTTCTGAATCCCCAGTAAATAGGTAAATCCCTTTGTGTTCTGACTGAATATGAAACAGAGACTCCCAATTGCGCCCCCGGTTAGATGAAGGGGCAGTCGATCATTCATAGTGCTGCTGCTACATTCAACTCTATGGGCCAGATAAGGATTAGCAGCAGTAAGGTCTTAAAGGGGAACTCCGGTGGAGACAAGTGGAAAACAAATGTTTTCAAATCAACTGGTGCCAGAAAGTTAAACAGATTTGTAAATTACTTCTATTAAAAAATCTGAAGCCTTCCAGTACTTATCAGCTGCTGTATGAACAAAGACATTTGTGAAGTTTTTTCCAGCCTGACCACAGTGCTCTCTGCTGACACCTCTGTCTGTGTCAGGTACTGTCCAGATTAGAAACAAATCCTCATTGAATACCTCTCCAGCTCTGGAGTTCCTGACACGGACAGAGGTGTCAGCAGAGAGCACTGTTGTCAGACTGGGGAAAAAAATTAAAAAATCACAAATTTCTCTGTAGTATATCTGTAGTTTAGGCAGCTGATAAGTACTGGAAGGGTTGATATTTTTAAATAGAAGTAATTAACAAATCTGTTTACATTTTTTTCCCCCACCGGAGTTCCCCTTTAAAGGGGTTGTCCAGGAAAAAAAAAAATTATATATCAACTGGCTCCAGAAAGTTAAACAGATTTTAGAATTACTTCTATTAAAAAAAATCTTAATCCTTTCAGTACTTATGAGCTGATGAAGTTGAGTTGTTCTTTTCTGTCTAAGTCCTCTCTGATGACACCTGTCTCAGGAACTGTCCAGAGTCGAAGCAAATCCCCATAGCAAACCTCTTCTACTCTGTGCAGTACCCGAGACAAGCAGAGATGTCAGCAGAGAGCACTGTTGTCAGATAGAAAAGAACAACTCAACTTCAGCAGCTGATAATTATTGATAGGATTACGATTTTTTTAATAGAAGTAATTTACAAATCTGTAGCCAGTTGATAAAAAAATAATAAAAAAATTAAGTTTTTTCCTAGAACACCCCTTTAAGGCTCTGATTCAGTAAAAGATATGACCCATTAGAACAGTTATTCCCAACCAGGGTGCGTCCAACTGTTGCAAAACTACAACTCCCAGCATGCCCGGGGAGACACTGCTTAAAAGGGGTACTCCGGTGTAAATTTTTTTTTTTTTTTTTTAAATCAACTGTTGCCAGAAAGCTAAAACAGATTTGTAAATTACTTCTATTAAAAATATCTTAATCCTTCCAGTACTTCTTAGCTGCTGTATGCTCCACAGGAAGTTCTTTTCTTTTTGGAACACAGAGGTCTCTGCTGAATCACGAGCACAGTGCTCTCTGGACAGTTCTTAAAATGGACAGAGATGTCAGCAGAGAGCACTATGCTCATGATGTCAGCAGAGAGCTCTGTGTTCCAAAAAGAAAAGAATTTCCTTTGTAGTATTCAGAAGCTAATAAGTACTGGAAGGATTAAGATTTTTTTTAAGAAGTAATAACATTTTTTTTTTTTTTTTTTTTTTAAATCAACTGGTGCCCGAAAATGTAAAAAAAAGTTTTCCACCGGAGTACCCCTATAAGATGCCAAGATGACAATAATAGGTAACTCCACTTACGCCTTGTAGCCCATGGCTTGGCAGACCATGGATCCGTACATCGAACGCCAGTCATCGAAGCACACGCTCAGCCATGCAGATTTTGTCGGGGAATAGGCTTGTAATATAAAATTCTGGCCGTAGAGCCGCACTGATAGAAAAAAAAAAAAAAGGAATAGGTTTTTAGTGGGTAAAGATTGTTAGAAGAGATTTTTACAGGCTAAATCCACATGAAAGGAGAGTGAATTTACAGTACAAATCGCTGAATCTTAAGCATTGGGGATCGATTCGCTTTGTCTAGTAAAAGTAGTTCCGCTTTCTAAAAATTTGGAAGGCGGAACTACTTTTTCTAGACAAAGTGAATCGATCCCCAATGCTTAAGATTCAGCAATTCGTACTGCAACTTTACTCATCTCTATCCACATACAGTATCCAAATAATACTAACATAGTACCCACACAACACCGCCATATATGTACAACACATTTATAACTACCTGCATTCATAAAATCCTGGCATACACTGCCCAAATAAAACCGCCATACAGTGCACACTTACCTTTTTTATAAATCCTGATTATACCACCATATAGTGATCAAATAAAGGGGCAGTATCAAAATAATACTGTGTTTCAGAACCCACATATTTCTCCCAGATAGTTCCCACATATTGTACAGCTTAATTTCTTTATCACCGAGTAATATATTCAGTAAAAATAAGCGTTTTGCTGACTACTTAAACTGACTGCTGCAGGGGGTCCCTTCTTTAATAGAATGCGAGGCTCAGTTTAGTTTGACATTATCACAGTAATTATGTGTGAAATATTATATATATATATATATATATATATATATATATATATATATATATATATATATTACACACACACATATATATATATATATA
Organism: Hyla sarda; assembly: GCF_029499605.1. NCBI lineage: Eukaryota > Metazoa > Chordata > Amphibia > Anura > Hylidae > Hyla > Hyla sarda. Next base: position 495,630,683 of record NC_079190.1, read on the forward strand.
TATATATATATATATATATATATATATATATATATATATATATATATATACACACACACACACACACACACACCTCAGTCTTGTGGCCCCTAAACCTTGTGGCAGAGGAAAAGCAACACACTGCAGGAGACAGACATACTGCATGCCACCCAGCTTTCCCAATCTCCGCAAGCTCCAGCAGTGATGGGCTGCTCGTCCTCCCTGCCCCGCACTGATATCTTCTCTCACCCTCCTCTCTGCCCACAATAAATCTTTTCTCCCCCACTGTCAGGACCGACTAGGGGAGACAGGGAGAGTGAGCCCTAAACAGACCCTACAAACACTCTCCCTGCCTGCTTGCCCATCCATCCTAACCGATTGAGCGACAACTGGGCACCGGTCCCTCCCTGCGCTAAAGTGCAGTGGTGTAAAACACATAATACACAGTCGGTCACGATCCACAAACATTACAGGAACAGAGAACACTATAAATACTGGACTCCGATAACTAACAAAAACAGATAACGTTCAGAGGACACAGATCAGTGAGAAAGCACATAATACACCATAGACCAATGGTAAAGCACAGAAGAAACACTAATTCAGTAATTCAGGATATAAATATAGGACACTGTTCACACTGGGCACAGATAACTAACCAACAGATTAGGTCCAGAACACAAGACTGGGAAACAGATGAATCAGCATAGACTCCAGGAACAAACAGGAATAAAAACTCAATCCCCCAGAAACCTCCAGTAACACGGGAATATCTTGATACTAGAACTCAATCTCCCAGATAACCTCAAGTAGACATAGGAAAGTCTTGATACTAAAACTCAATCTCCCAGAGTCTGCCATGGAGCACGGAGATCTCTTGTAATAATTCTCAATTCACCAGAGTCCCATGAAAAGGTAACAGGGATGTCTTGTTACAAAAACTCAGAAAACAGATTCAAGAAAACACATAGTGTGAACAGCGACTTAGCAGAATGGACATACAAATCCTAAAACAGACTAAACACACACAGACTAAAATCTACTATGAGCATGCTAAATAACCATGGCTAAAAGCCCAGAACATCTCTAAGATAAATACAAAGTGCATGCCAAGGCAGAAATAGAAGCATTAAAGCACACACACACACAAGGCGTGTTGCACTAACAACCTATAGCAGCATGTCAATCACCAGCTCCGAACCTAGACTGAGCTGGAGATATCTAGACACACCCACACTGCCATTGGGGGAAAGGATAAAAGCTTTAACTATTTCCTAGCCAGGAAACCTGAAACTGTTCAGACACAACCAGAATCCAATGGCTGTGTCTGAACACAACCAAGAAAGACATTACATCCATCCTCCCTGTCCCCTCTACCTGCCCCTGAACTAACTATTCTGTGCACCTGCCTGCTGGACAGTTAAATAATACTTTACAATGATGTTGTTCTGGTGATAGGATGTTCAAGACTAACAGGTCATCTCCGCAGACCGAGAGTAATGCCATCAGGAGATGTACATATTGTCCCTTAAACTTGCATGGGACTTCAGGTACACTCTATTATGGACCTCACTATGATTTCTCAATGGCAGTGGCTTTATACAGATAGAAACAACTGTATACAGATGGGTCACTTCTCCTTCTTGGAAAAGTTTTCTGTCTTTGCGTATCAGATCCCCAGTCATACTCTAAGGCTTCTTTCAGAAGCACAAACATTGGCTTGCAGGGAAAGCTACCTCCAAAAGGTGGCACCAGAGAGCTATTTTGTATATTCTTGTGCCCAGAATTCTCAGTGGAACATGAGTGGCCTATCAGTCTCCACACATTATACACTCAATGTTTTATTGGTGCTTTGGAGTCTCCAGTTTTTGGAATCAGAACATGCTAGGAGTTTTAGCGTTTTAACAGCCTAATGCCTTTTTTTTAGCGTTACATACCACAATACGCCTCGTCTTCTCCCCCGGGGCAGTCCAGCGTGCCGTCACACCACTGAGAAGCACGGACGCAACTCGACGAGGTGCCGCATTTCCTTGGACAATGTGTAGTTACTATTTTTAAAGTTAGAAAGAGGAGACATGTTATGTACACATCACAGGATTTTATATTTCTAGATTCTGTTTATAACCATGATATGCAGATTATGCCATCATTTAGAGTCAAATTCTAATTCTGAATAATTTTTTGAACACACATTTATACCAATCGGAGCCCCAGCTCTCCAGTGTAGTAATAGGGGTCGCAGTGGTTGCAGTTGTGACCAGGCCCCTAAGCTGATGAGGCTTACAGGTCCCTCTCACCTCGTAAGACTGCAGCCTTTAGTTCTCACCTGTAACACAATGATGGTGCACTGTATGCAGGCAACGGGGGCATTCTGTATCTTGTCACTTGTCGCCCTCATTCCTGGGCCTAGGAGCAGTAAAAACAGGGAAGAAGATTCGGAATGCCCACGCTGCCTGCACCCCATCACAGTGCCCACAGATGAGCAATGAAGATCACTGAGCAGGGGCAAAGATGGGGCCTTGTGGGGGAACAATGGGGCACCATAGCTTTGTGGGGAGCAAAGTGTGGCCAATAATGTTGTGGGGGCACTTAGTGCCTCACTGTTCTCCCACACTCCCTATTATTTTGTGAGGGCAGTATAACCTTCAGGGTGGCACATTGAGGGCACTATTACTTTAAAGGGGTACTCCGGTGGAAATTTTTTATTTCTTTATTTTTAAATCAACTGGTGTCAGAAAGGGGAACAGATTTGTGAATTACTTCTATAAAAAAAAAAAAAAAAAAAAAAAAAAAAAAATCTTAATCCTTCCAGTGCCTATTAGCAGCTGAATACTACAGAGGAAATGCTTTTCTTTTTGGGACACAGAGCTCTCTGCTGACATCACGAGCACAGTGCTCTCTGCTGACATCTCTGTCCATTTTTAGGAACTGTCCAGAGCAGCGTATGTTTGTTATGGGGATTTTCTCCTACTCTGGACAGTTCTTAAAATGGACAGAGATGTCAGCAGAGAGCACTGTGCTCGTGATGTCAGCAGAGAGCTCTGTGTTCCAAAAAGAAAAGAATTTCCTCAGTAGTATTCAGCAGCTAATAAGTATTGAAAGGATTAAGATTTTTTAATTGAAGTCATTTACAAATCTGTTTAGCTTTCTGGCACCAGTTGATTTAAAAAAAAAAAAAACTAAAAAAAGTTTTCCACAGAAGTACCCCTTTAAGGAGTCACAGGAGAACTAAAACTTTGTGGGGGACATTAAGAGAGGCACTATAATCTTGTGGGGGCACTATTACTTTGTGGGAGGCAATGAAAGGAACATTGAGGGTAGAAGCGGGTTGGTTGAGTGCAGAGATAAGTTGTGGCTGGAAGAAAAGAAAAAAAAATACAAAACTGCAAAACTACAACCCCCAGCATGCCCGGACAGCCAACGGCTGTCCGGGCATGCTGGGAGTTGTAGTTTTGAAACAGCTGGAGCCACACTGTTTGGGAAAACACTGATTTAGGGACATTCAGGATTTTTGGCACAGATTTAATTTTGTACAGAAAATATCCGGAAATAAATCCTTACAGAAATACCAGCAGAGAACCGCAGCGATGATGATCGCCACAACCAGGAAGATGAGAGCGACCGCTATGCAAGTGATTTTTCTCTTACCTGAAAAGACAAAAAGCAAAAAAGAAGAAACATCTGTTATATCAAATAAAGTATACTCACGTACATAGGGGGCAGTATTATAGTAGTTAGTTATATTCTTGTATATAGGAGCAGTATTATAGTAGTTATATTCTTGTATATAGGGGGCAGTATTATAGTAGTTATATTCTTGTATATAGGAGCAGTATTATAGTAGTTATATTCTTGTATATAGGAGCAGTATTATAGTAGTTATATTCTTGTATATAGGAGCAGTATTATAGTAGTTATATTCTTGTATATAGGAGCAGTATTATAGTAGTTATATTCTTGTATATAGGAGCAGTATTATAGTAGTTGTATTTTTGTATATAGGAGCAGTATTATAGTAGTTATATTCTTGTATATAGGAGCAGTATTATAGTAGTTATATTCTTGTATATAGGAGCAGTATTATAGTAGCTATATTCTTGAATATAGGAGCAGTATTATAGTAGTTACATTCCTGTATATAGGAGCAGTATTATAGTAGTTACATTCTTGTATATAGGAGCAGTATTATGGTAGTTATATTCTTGTATATAGGAGCAGTATTATAGTAGTTATATTCTTGTATATAGGAGCAGTATTATAGTAGCTATATTCTTGTATATAGGAGCAGTATTATAGTAGTTACATTCCTGTATATAGGAGCAGTATTATAGTAGTTACATTCTTGTATATAGGAGCAGTATTATGGTAGTTATATTCTTGTATATAGGAGCAGTATTATAGTGGTTATATTCTTGTATATAGGAGGCAGTATTATAGTAGTTATATTCTTGTATATAGGAGCAGTATTATAGTAGTTATATTCTTGTATATAGGAGAAGTATTATAGTAGCTATATTTTTGTATATAGGAGCAGTATTATAGTAGTTACATTCTTGTATATAGGAGCAGTATTATAGTAGTTACATTCTTGTATATAGGAGCAGTATTATAGTGGTTATATTCTTGTTTATAGGAGACAGTATTATAGTAGTTATATTCCTGTATATAGGAGCAGTATTATAGTAGTTATATTCTTGTATATAGGAGCAGTATTATAGTAGTTACATTCTTGTATATAGGAGGCAGTATTATAGTAGTTATATTCTTGTATATAGGAGCAGTATTATAGTAGTTACATTCTTGTATATAGGAGGCAGTATTATAGTAGTTATATTGTTGTATATAGGAGCAGTATTATGGTAGTTATATTGTTGTATATAGGAGCTGTATTATGGTAGTTATATTCTTGTATATAGGAGCTGTATTATAGTAGTTATATTCTTGTATATAGAGGCAGTATTATAGTAGTTATATTCTTGTATACAGGAGGCAGTATTATAGTAGTTATATTCTTGTATATAGGAGCAGTATTATATTGTTCTATTCTTGTATATAGGAGCAGTATTATAGTAGTTATATTCTTGTATATAGGAGCAGTATTATAGTAGGTATATTCTTGTATATAGGAGCAGTATTATAGTAGTTATATTCTTGTTTATAGGAGGAGTATTATAGTAGTTATATTCTTGTATATAGGAGCAGTATTACAGTAGTTATATTCTTGTATATGGGAGCAGTATTATAGTAGATATATTCTTGTATATAGGAGCAGTATTATAGTAGTTATATTCTTGTATATAGGAGCAGTACTATAGTAGTTATATTCTTGTATATAGGAAGCAGCATTATAGTAGTTATATTCTTGTATATAGGAGCAGTATTATAGTAGTTATATTCTTGTATATAGGAGCAGTATTATAGTAGTTATATTCTTGTATATAGGAAGCAGCATTATAGTAGTTATATTCTTGTATATAGGAGCAGTATTATAGTAGTTATATTCTTGTATATAGGAAGCAGCATTATAGTAGTTATATTCTTGTATATAGGAGCAGTATTATAGTAGTTATATTCTTGTATATAGGAAGCAGCATTATAGTAGTTATATTCTTGTATATAGGAGCAGTATTATAGTAGTTATATTCTTGTATATAGGAGCAGTATTATAGTAGTTATATTCTTGTATATAGGAAGCAGCATTATAGTAGTTATATTCTTGTATATAGGAGCAGTATTATAGTAGTTATATTCTTGTATATAGGAGGCAGTATTATAGTAGTTATATTCTTGTATATAGGAGGCAGTATTATAGTAGTTATATTCTTGTATATAGGAGGCAGTATTATAGTAGTTATATTCTTGTATATAGGATGCAGTATTATAGTAGTTATACTCTCATCCCATAGACCCTTATGAGACCCAGAACATTAAGAACACGTATGTTTACAGGTCGCGCACTTACTTAATGAGAACCACGATTTGGAGGATGCGTATTGATTAACTGTCACAGCCTGATGAGGCGTCACCTGAGGTAGGTACTGCGGCACCTGGGAAACGTATGGTGGGGGAATAGGATACGGCTGATATACATTAGGTGGAACTGGGTTGTCGTAGATGTTGCTGTATTCCGGTTGGTACCCGTTATTGTCATAATAGGGTGGAGGAGAATTCTGTAAGAAACATTGAATATTTTATTTCAGTCTACGTTACAGTTGCACCCACGGCCTCATGTCTTAAGGCAGCGTTTCCCAACCAGGGCGCCTCCAGCTGTTGCAAAACTACAACTCCCAGCATGCCCGGACAGCCTAAGGCTGTCCGGGCATGCTGGGAGTTGTAGTTTTGCAACGGCTGGAGGCACCCTGGTTGGGAAACACTGTTTTAAAAAGGGTCAACACATGTCTATTCCATAGTCATGGCCCATAAATACATGCTTCCACATAATTCTATACCCAATCACAGCGCCATACATGGTTCTGGTTGCAAATAGTACTGCAGCTATGTCCGATATAAATGAATTCCCTTTATACAGCTGATCGTCAGGATCTCTGATTCGATCAGCTATTAAATTTTTTACTTAAGTGTATTTTTCACCGCTTCCCGCATATTTTTGGCCCAGATTTACCATAGGTTGAACCCTCCGCTCGCTTGGTTTCCGTATCTGACTCTACACCTGTCTGTCTGCTAGTTTAACCTTCAGTCTGGTGTTTGCTGATGCTTTGATTTGCTCATTCCAGCAGATTACTCATTAATCGTAAAATAGGCGAAAAGAGAAATAAATGGCCGCATCGCTACCGAGGTGAAGAGGAGGATTAAAGGGTACCTCTCATCAAAAAAAACTTTTGATATATTATAGATTAATGTATGCAGAATAACTTCACAATTGCATGCTATAAAAAAATATGCTTCTTTCTATTTAATTTTCCACTTTGAAAAAATGACCACTAGAGGTCTCCCTACCAGTCCTTTTTTATAGATTTCAGACTCATGCTGGAGTCCTAAATCTCAGACTGCAGCCGGGACACAGACAAGCTCAGCACTGCTCCCTGGCAGTGAGCAGTGGGGAGTTTGTCTGTGTTCCGGATGCAGTCTGAGATTTAGGACTCCTGCATGAGTCTGAAATCTATAAAAAAAAAAAAAAAAAAAAAAGGACTGGTAGGGAGACCCCTAGTGGTCATTTTTTAAAAGTGGAAAATTAAATAGAAAGAAGCATATTTTTTAATAACATGCTATTGGAAAGTTATTCTGCATACATTAATCTATAATATATCAAAAGTTTTTTTTTGCTGAAAGGTACCCTTTAAACAAAACTCCAAAATTGACCCAAAGGGGACTATTGAGGCCAAAAGGCAAAACTAAATTCCTAACCCCCAAGGCCGTAGCCCGGGGGGTGCAAAAACACCTCCAATTAATCGCCCTTAAAATATAACTTTTATTGTGTTTACAATTAAAATAAAATAAAAATAAACCCAGCAAAGTGATGATTAAAAACGGATGTTGCCACATTTTGCCTCTTGAAAACGCCATGGAGACGGCGAAACATGTAGAGACGGCAATCTAGTGTTTTAATCCGGTGTCAGTGTTGGAATGTTGGGCTGCTGCAGAGCCCTTGATATTGAAGCTATATTGCTCTAACCATCCTACCTGACATCCCATTTTTAAATCATCACTTTGCTGGGTTTATTTTTATTTTATTTTAATTGTATACACAAAAGTTATATTTTAAGCGGGATTAATTCGAGCTGTTTTTGCACCCTGGGCTACGGCCTTGGGGTTAGGAATTTAGTTAAGAGGAGGATTAGGATTTTCCTTTACCTTGCTCAAGGTGCGCGGACCACAGCCCGTGAAGACTATTCCAATAGATATAGATTAACAAGTGTAATCTATACAACATGCAGTATCCTAACCAAAAATAATACAATGGCAAGTTTATTTTATTTTGTGTTTTTTGCTTTTTGTCCTCGCCATAACTCAATTTTCCACCTACAGGATCATATGAGGGCTTGTTTTCTGCGGGACCAATTATACTTTGTAATGAAACCATTTTACCAGAAGATCTACTGGGGGGGGGGGGGGGGGGTAAGGTATATGTGTGTATTATATACACACATATACATGTATATACCTTTTTTTCCGCAATAGATCTTCTGGTAAAATATATGTGTTCGTCATATAATAATAAATATAATATATATATAATAATAATAAATATAATATATATATAATAATAATAATAAATATAATATATATAATAATAATATATATAATAATAATAATATATATAATAATAAATATATATATATATATATATATATATATATATATATATATATATATATATATATATACACATACACACACACACACGGGATGAGTATTTAACTCAGGGAGAGTTCACCACTCCTGGTGTGACGGAGCTTTCAAGGGCCACTAAGCACTCCGCATGCATTCTGTGTAGGGGAATATGCAAATCATCTCATTATGCCGGAAAAGGTGATGTAATGAGCTGATTTGCATATTCCCCAATATTGTATATATACATATACACACACACACACACACGATTTTGTTATAATAAAAAAATATATTATAACTATTATATATATTTTTTGTATTAATAATTATATATTTTTGGGCAAATGTAAAAAAGAAAATTATATTTGTATAAAGTGTATATAAAAATATATTTTATTAATAAGAAGAATAATAGATAGTAATAATGTTTTATTTATTAATAATAAAAATTATTACTATAATTAATTATTACTATTATATATATTTTATTAATTATATATTTGTGAGGCAAATATAAAAAACACAAAAAAGCTATTTTGCACAGTGCACTGTAAGGTAAAAATGACCTGTTACCTTTATTCTCTAGGTGACTACGATTACAACAATACCCAATTTACTTAGGTTTTGTTTGCCCCTTATAACTTTTTTTTTATTTTTCTGTATATGGAGCACCATGAAAATATTTTTTTTTTTTGCCATGATATGTAGTTTTTAGCGGTACCATTTAGATTTAACTTTTCAATAGTGCTTTATTTTTTTCTGCTATATGAAGTGACTAGAGATGAGGGAACTTACAGTAAATTTGATTCGTTGGGAACTTCTCGGCTCGGCAGTTGATGACTTATCCTGCATAAATTAGTTCAGCTTTCCGGTGCTCCGGTGGGCTGGAAAAGGTGGATACATTCCTAGGAAAGAGTCTCCTAGGACTGTATCCACCTTTTCCAGCCCACCGGAGCACCTGAAAGCTGAACTAATTTATGCAGGAAAAGTCATCAACTGCCGAGCCGAGAAGTTTGTGACGAATCGAATTTACTGTAAGTTCGCTCATCTCTAGAAGTGACCAAAAATCAGCTCTTCTACAGTTAGATTTATTTTTCTTTCTTTCTTTCTTTTTTTTATTATTACATTTACACCATTAACCATGTGGAATCATAAACATTATATTTTGATAGTTTAGAGAATTCCTCACGATAAAAAATATATTTGGTTTTATTTATATCTTTTTATTTATAAAATGGAATAGGGGGTGCAATTTTAATATTTATTAGGGGCGGGGACTATTAACCATCATCTGATTGCTATCACTAGTCAGTGCTTTGCAATGGCATAGCATTGATCAGGATTATCGGCGATCTGCTAGTATGGTCTGCCTGAGGCACCTGATACTGACCGGGTATGACGGGAGCTCAGATCCGGACCTAGTTTTAGGAGATGTTCACATTGCAGAATTTCCGCATGGAATTCCACATTAAAATCAGCACGGAATTTCTGCACGTGTTTAAAGCCTGTTGTCTTCCATGGGATTCCGCAGTTCTATTCACACAGCAGAATTTTCGCTGCCGACGTTCCGTAGCCAAAAATCTGCCAAAATATAAGTCACAACTTATATTTTTTGCGGAATTCGGCCGCATAAACCCATCGAAGTGATTGGAGCTTTATTTTTCTCTGCTAAATGCAGATTTTATGCAGAATTTGCGCAGATTACACGCTAAATTTAACTTTTACCATGAATAATGGCACTTTTTTTAAATATACACTGTGGATTCACGCGTAAATGAATTCCGCACAAATTCTGTAGAAATTCCGCATAGATTCTGCAAATGAATGAAAGGTGCAGAAATCTGACCAAATTAATGCAGCCGTGGAATTCACGAATCTATGCAGAATTTTTGCCGTTTGAACAAGTCCCTTAGCACACACAAGGCGTACATGTACACCCTGTGCTGCCCAAGGGTTAACATTTTTCAAAGATCTCTGCTTACAGTAATTGAATGAAAACCTTCATCTTTTAGTTCCAGCCGATTGAAGTCTGTTCCGGTCATGTGATGATGATTTCTCTGATAAGTGTAACTAACCTGTGTGAACATCACTAGTGTTGAGCGTGAATACTCGAAATGCGAATTTTTACAGCGAATATCGGCACTTCGCGATTTAACGAATATTTAGAATATGGTGAGATGTATTCCTAATGACAAATATTCTTTTTATAATGCGAATATTTATGCGAATATTGGCACTTCCAGACTGGACACTGATCCCTCCCTTCTTTTAGGTGAAAGATATAAATTGCGCATCTGCACTCTGCGAATTTCATTACGAATTTTCGCATTAAAAAAAATAAATAAAATGAACATAGCGAACATGCGAATTTCGCGAACATAGGACGAATATTTGTCCAAATTTTTGCGAAATATTGCAAATTTGAATATGGCCCCTGCCGCTCATCACTAATCACCACATGACCGGGACATTTTTTCTTTAAAAATTTTTTTTTTTTAGGGTGCGTTCCCACAGGGCGTATACCCAGCGTATTTTACGCTGCGCAAAATTTATGGCAGCAGCGGGAAATACACTGCATATTCCTTGCTAACTATACACACAAGGATTTCCTGCGGCAGCCTTATTTGTTCAGTGAATTTTGGAGGCGGAGCCGCGCGTCACAGACACGCTGGCACACGGCTCCGCCTCCAAAACAAAATTCACTACACGCATAAGGCTGCCGCAGGAAAGCCCTGTGTGTATAGTGAGCAAGGAATACGCAGCGTATTTCCCACCGCTGCCATAAATTTTGCGCAGCATCAAATACGCTGCGTATACGCCCTGTGGGAAGGCACCCTAAAAAGGATTCCCCAAAGATAAGCTTTTTTTGGGGTGTAAAATCTTGTAAATTAGATGACATACCGGATACATGTCTGTAAACTTTGATATGGAAGAGAAGCTGCGGCATCCAAGGTCTTCACTTCATGTGCCCTGAAAAAAAAAAGAGAAAGTTCATTTAGATTAGACGTCAACCAGAGTGGTAGCTAGAGATCAGCGTTTTCCAACCAGGGTGCCTCCAGCTGTTGCAAAACTACAACTCGAAGCATATGGAAGAGAAGCTTTTAGAAGATGATAGAAGTCACATTCAATGGTCTAAAGAAAATGCTGACATTAAGGACTCTGGGCAAAACTACAACTCCCGGCATGCCCGGACAGCCTTTGGCTGTCCGGGCATGCCGGGAGTTGTAGTTTTGCCCATAATCCTTAAAGGGGTTATCCAGGAAAAAAAAACTTTTTTCTATATATCAACTGGCTCCAGAAAGTTAAACAGATTTGTAAATCACTTCTATTTAAAAATCTTAATCCTTTCAGTACTTATGAGCTGCTGAAGTGGAGTTGTTCTTTTCTGTCTAAGTGCTCTCTGATGACACGTGTCTCGGGAACCGCCCAGTTAAGAAGCAAATCCCCATAGCAAACCTGTGCAGTTCCCGAGACAAGCAAAGATGTCAGCAGAGAGCACTGTTGCCAGACAGAAAGCAACAACTCAGCTTCAGCAGCTGATAATTATTGGAAGGATTAAGATTTTTTAATAGAAGTAATTTACAAATCTGTTTATCTTTCTGGAGCCAGTAGAGATATAAAAAAATAAAAATAAAAAATAAAAGTTTTTTCCTGGAATACCACTTTAATGTCAGCACTTTCGTTAGACCATTGAATAAGACTTCCATCTTCCTCTACCTTATATATTGATTTTGCTTAGAGTTAAAGGGGTACTCCGGTGGAAAACATTTTTTTTAATCAACTGGTGGCAGAAAGTTAAACAGATTTGTAAAGTACTTCTATTAAAAAATCTTTACCCTTCCAGTACTTTTTAGCAGCTGTATTGCTACAGAGGAAATTCTTTTCTTTTTGAATTTCTTTCTTTTTTTGTCTTGTCCACAGTGCTCTCTGCTGACACCTCTGTCCGTGTCAGGAACTGTCCAGAGCAGCATAGGTTTGCACTGGGGATTTTCTCCTGCTCTGGACAGTTCCTGATACGGGCATCAGGTGTCAGCAGAGAGCACTGTGGACCAGACAAAAAAGAAATTCAAAATGAAAAAAAATTCCTCTGTAGCATACAGCTGCTAAAAAGTACTGGAAGCATAAAGATTTTTTAATAGAAGTCATTTACAAATCTGTTTACCTTTCTGTCACCAGTTGATTAAAAAAAAAAATAAGGTTTTCCACCTAAGTACCCCTTTAAGGAGGTCCTCCGGTTGACAATAAATACATGAATTTGAATTGTTCACATGAGACATTGATACTTAGTAGCATGTTCTGCAGTTCAGTCCCCGAGCGGAGAACTTGGCGATACAGGTACTGTGGAGACTGTTTACATACTGCGGACTATGGTCCAGCTAAAAAAGAACTCCGAATGAAGTGGCAAAAAAAAAAAAAACACCTAATAACAAAACTTTAGATTTTAACTCATCTGATCTTCCAGAGGACAGTAGTCCATCTACCCCTGTCAGCGGAGTGCTTGGTCTGGTATCTCTCCTAATACCACTTATGCATGCACGCTCAGCTAGGCTGAGCATGCATGTGTTTCTTCAGAGGGCAGGTACTATTTAGGATGTGTCTCTGAATGTGGCGACGTGTGGGCCAGTTGAAGCGTATACACACACACACACATACATACATATATGTGGTGGCCCAGTACAGGAGTTGTACCACTGTACCCTTGCTGTCCTGTCAGGCAGCCTCCCTGCAGCATCCCCTTCTCCTGTTCCCTTTGTACAGTTGGTTGTAAGAGTTTGTATATAAGAGTGTTGTACCATTAAGAATATTTATCATGTGGTTAACCAGTTGTCATGTGAGTGTAACCCAGCAGTGAGGTGTCAGAGACCATGTGACCTAAGGGTGACCTATGGGACCCCATCAGAGTCTGCCCTATATAAGTCCTGGGAGGAGTCTCTTCTATCTCTTTGAGCTCAGTTGAGTCTTTGCAGAGGTCCAGCCAAGTCAAGTCCTAGAGTGTGTCTGGAGTCCTAGGAGGCCTCAAGTCCGTCCAGCAGACACAAGTCTTCAAGTAAGCTACAATTGGGGTATAGTCAGTCCCATTCAAGTCAGTCAAGTCAAAGTCATCTGTCTTCAGTCAATGTGGCCTGCATCAAAATTGTCCCAGTCCACTAGAAGTCCCAGCAAGCCCTAAGGTCTCTGAAGTCACTGGTCACCTCCATGGTCCTGGCTACACTGTATAGACTTTACAATGTCACTCAGTAAAGCTACAGTTATCCGTAACTTTGTGTCAGAGTCATTATTGCCCCCGTGCCCAGCCCAGGATCCAGTGGTATACCTTCGGTGGTATTGAGGATAAACCACACCCTGGCGTCACGAATACAGGGGGTTAATGCCATCTGCCCCTAGGGTAATTCCATCTACCCTGCATCACATCCTCTACTACATATACACACACACACTGTACAGTGCTCCCTCAAGTTACAATATGAATCGGTTCCAGGACGACCATTGTATTTTAAGACCATTGTATGTTGAGACCAGAACACTATGGAAACCTGATAATTAGTTCTGAAGCCCCAAAAGGTCATCAAAAATAGGAAAAAGTGAGGATTAAACAAAAATAAGTAGATAACTAATATAGATAAAGCAAATCTTTACATGTAAAAGTAATAAAGATCTGCTGGGAGCTGTAATCACTGTCTATGTAGAGGACCGGAGCTTCTTCAGGGTCCTGTACAGAATACACAGTGTCCTAAAAAAAGTAACATGGAGTCGCCCTCACCTGGTGTCCAAAGGAGCAGCTAACCCTGGCACAGGTAAAGAGCACAGAACATGTAATACCTCCCTGTACTGTAGGGGGCGCTACCAGACACCAGTCAGTGCATGCACTTCAGTAATACAGGGGTTTTGCCAGTGAAATGTACATTCTGATTGGTCAGTTTTTCCGGCCATTGACAGGTATCATAGATCTGGACTGTCCGTACATTGTATGTTGTGTCTGGTTTTAAGTTACAACGGTCCAGAAAAAAACATTTTATGTTGAAACTATTGTATGTTAAAGGGGTATTCCAGGCAATATATAATATAATTAAAATATATATATTAAAATATATATATTAAAATCTCTCTCTCTCTCTCTCTCTCTCTCTCTCTCTCTCTCTCTCTCTCTCTCTCTCTCTCTCTCTCTCTCTCTCATTACTTCTATTTAAAAAATCTTAATCCTTCCAATAGTTATTAGCTTCTGAAGTTTTCTGTCTAACTGCTAAATGATGATGTCACGTCCCGGGAGCTGTGCATGATGGGAGAATATCCCCATAGGAACTGCACAGCTCCCGGGACGTGAGTCATCAGAGAGCAGTTAGACAGAAAACAGCAACTCAACTTCAGAAGCTAATAACTATTGGAAGGATTAAGATGTTTTAATAGAAGTAATTTACAAATCTGTTTAACTTTCTGGAGCCAGTTGATATATATATAAAAAAAAAGTTTTGGCTTGGAATACCTCTCTAAGGCCATTGTAAGTTGAGGGAATAATTATTTTATATATATATATATATACACACACACACATATATATATATACATACACACACATATACATACACATACACATACATATACACATCAACTTGAAATATATAATTTTTGTACAAGAACATTTGCTCACACAGATCTATATGTCTGTGCTTTTCTATACGAGTCAATAAGGTCACCTGACTACGCAAAAAATGTTCAATAAATCACCAATTACCCAAACGATAAATCAGGTGGAGAAGCCATAACCTGTGAATGGATAACAAGTATTGACCCAAAAATTCCCCACTCAGGGTAAAAGCAACAGGAGGATCCGCTTCCCTGTTTGGTGTAAAAAAAGTAATAAGTAAACGCTTCAGAGAGCAAAGTGCACATATAGGCTCACCAGGCTGTGTGACGACCATGTCAGACGTACATCTTTAAAAAAGTTGGGTCACAAATGTAAGGTTAAAGGGGTTATCCAGGATAAAAACATTTTTTATATCTAAACAGGCTCCAGAAAGTTAAACAGTTTTGTAAATTACTTCTATTAAAAAATCTAAATCCTTCCAATAATTATAAGCTGCTGAAGTGGAGTTATTTTCTGTCTGGCAACAGTGCTCTCTGCTGACATCTCTGCTTGTCTCAGGAACTGCACAGAGTAGAAGAGGTTTGCTATTGGGATTTGTTCCTGAGACAGGTGTCATCAGAGAGGACTTAGACAGAACAGAACAACTCAACTTCAGCAGCTCATAAATACTGAAAGGATTAATATTTTTTAATAGAAGTTATTTACAAATCTGTTTAACTCTCTGGAGCCAGTTGATATATATATATATATATATATATATATATATATATATATATATATATATATATATATATATATATATATATATATATATATATATATATATATAAAGTTTTCTTGGATAACACCTTTAAATTAATCAGTTTATATCAGTGTTTCCCAACCAGTGTGCCTCCAGCTGTTGCAAAACTACAATTCCCAGCATGCTGGGAGTTGTAGTTTTGCAGCAGCTGGAGGCACACTGGTTGAGAAATCCTGGTTTAGATCATGCAAAAAATAAATAAATAAATAAAAAGTCAGTAATTGTAGACGTATCCAACACTCATCCAGGAACAGTTAAAACTGTGTTCCAGTTACACACACACATACACACATACATACATACATATTATTCTAAATAAAAGCTTATGTTTTGAACCAAAACCTTGGTTCTTAAAGGGGTACTCCGGCAGAAAAAAAACAAAAAACAAAAAGTTAAACAAATTTGTAAATTATTCCTATTAAAAAATCTTAATCCTTCCAGTACTTAACTGCTGTATACTACAGAGGAAGTTGTGTAGTTCTTTCCAGTCTGACCACAGTGCTCTCTGCTGCCACCTCTGTCCATGTCAGGAACAGGAGCAAACCCCTATAGCAAACCTCTCCTGGTCATTTTCACACCTCGTATCCCGCTGCATTGTGACTAATAATTTATGTGATAAAACCCGATTTCAGACCTGAACAAAAATCGTGTGAAATCGGATGCGGATCAAATCGGATGAGTGTAATGGATCAGATTTTTTAATGGAGGACAATGGATCCGACTCAGGTCGGATGGAGAAATCGTGATGTGAACGCAGCCCAAGTCCTTTTCTTGGCAACCTGCATATTACATTGTGACCGCATTCACTTTCATTGGTTACGTAAGACAACGTGACGATGCAATCTTTGGCCACGTCACATGACCACGAAGCTCTTAACCCTTCATATGTGGGTCACATGCGCACGAGTCAGCAACTACCAATTCCAAAATAAAAAATAATAAGTGTCATTCGACTATTGGGGTATCAGACAACTTCGGGCTCATTCACACGGCCGTTGTGCAGTCATTGTCCTCCGGTAAAGGGAGTTTCGTCTTAAGGACGGGAGTTGAGCCGAGAACAAAAAATACTGCGTGCCCCATTTTATTTCCACCTAATACTCGATGAACCCCATTCAGCTCAGGGGGAGGAGTAGAGACCCAATGGTGTCATTTGTGCTCAGACCTGTCCGTGTCCATTCAGCACAAAACAGCAGTAACAAACCCCCTCCTCATGTAATATCCTTACTACTGGGATGACACACTGTAACAAACCTCCTCCTCATGTAATCTCCTTACTACTGGGTGACACACTGTAACAAACCTCCTCCTCATCTAATCTCCTTACTACTGGGGTGACACACTGTAACAAACCTCCTCCTCATGTAATCTCCTTACTACTGGGGTGACACACTAACAAACCTCCTCCTCATGTAATCTCCTTACTACTGGGGTGACACACTGTAACAAACCTCTTCATGTAATCTCCTTACTACTGGGATGACACACTGTAACAAACCTCCTCCTCATGTAATCTCCTTACTACTGGGGATACACACTGTAACAAACCTCCTCCTCATGTAATCTCCTTACTACTGTGGTGACACACTGTAACAAACCCCCTTCTCATGTAATCTCCTTACTACTGGGGTGACACACTGTAACAAACCTCCTTCTCAAATAATCTCCTTACTACTGGGGGGACACACTGTAACAAACCCCCTCCTCATGTAATCTCCTTACTACTGGGGTGACACACTGTAACAAACCTCCTCCACATGTAATCTCCTTACTACTGGGGATACACACTGTAACAAACCTCCTCCTCATGTAATCTCCTTACTACTGGGGTGACATACTGTAACAAACCTCCTCCTCATGTAATCACCTTATTACTGGGGTGACACACTGTAACAAACCTCCTCCTCATGTAATCTCCTTACTACTGGGGTGACACACTGTAACAAACCTCCTCCTCATGTAATCTCCTTACTACTGGGGATACACACTAACAAACCTCCTCCTCATGTAATCTCCTTACTACTGAGGTGACACACTGTAACAAACCTCCTCCTCATGTAATCTCCTTACTACTGGGGTGACACACTGTAACAAACCCCCTCTTAATGCAACGGTGGTGCTGGCTGGGCGGGTGCTTCCGATGCTGGCTGGTTACTAACTTTCTTGCAGCGGGCAGAGCGGCGCCCCCATCAAGAGTGCTCTAGGCAGCTGCCTATTTTGCCTATAGGCAGAACCGGCCCTGCCCAACAGTTCTTCTAGGAAAAAAAATCCCTATGGTGAATAGCGCTAGATTTTGATGCCTTGCCAATTTCTCCGAAATATTCATGGCTTTTAGAAAACATTGCAGGAGAAATTAGAGTAATTGTGACTAATGATTAACTCCTGTATGTGCAGTCAGTACCCCCGGCCCAGCAGGACAATGTTATTCTTCTGGAAAGGAGGTTTTACTGCAGGAAGTCAGGTGAATTAACTCTTAATGACAGGGATATATGGACCTTCTATAATTAGCCCTGGAACGTCAAGGTAACTAGGTTTGCGAAATCTCTGGGTGTGGCCCCGCCTAACGGGATAGTCTGCCGCGGAAAGAACATTTGCCAAATCGGGTGCGAAAGTTGTAATGGCGGATAATGCAAATAATAGAGAACAATCTGAATGTATTCAGAAAATCTGCACTATCTTCTGGGCCAGTGGACTCAAACTGACGCCCTCCAGATGTTGCAAAACTTCAACCCCCAGCATGCCCGGACAGCCGTTGGCTGTCCGGGCATGCCGGGAGTTGAAGTTTTGCAACATCTGGAGGTCCGCAGTTTAAAGGGGTACTCAGATGTAAAATAAATGTTTTTTCCAATCAACTGGTCCCAGAAAGTTAAACAGATTTGTAAATTACTTCTATTTAAAAATCTTAATCCTTCCAGTACTTGTCAGCTGCTGTATGCTCCAGAGGAAGTTGTATAGTTCTTTCCAGTCTGACCACAGTGCTCTCTGCTGACACCTCTGTCCATGTCAGGAACTGTCCAGAGTAGGAACAAATCCTCCATAGCAAACCTATCCTGCTCTGGACAGTTCCTGACATGGACAGAGGTGTCAGCAGAGAGCACTGTGGTCAGACTGGAAAGAACTACACAACTTCTTATAGCGCAAACAGCAGCTGATAAATACTGGAAGGATTAAGATTTCTACATAGAAGTGCACATAAAAGAACTTGTGCAAAAAAGTTGCAATATATATATTTTTTTTTTTTTAGTTGTGTTTTTATGCATTTTATTTTTTAATTTAATTATTTATTTATTTATTTTTTCTTTATTTTTTTTTTTTTTTACACAACAGCTTTTCTAAATAACCAAATGTGTTGGAATTGCTGCAGGTTATTTCACATTTTTTACAGATTTTTCTTCATTCCTGTTTTACGGATTTGTTGTTATTTTGACCGTTATTACTTATTGCCGCAAATAATGAACATGCTCATTATTTTAACAGCCATTAGGTATTACGGCTTTTTTTTCATACAATGTGTACACGTACTGCTGCTTTTCCATAAACTTTCGTACAACATTTTATGTAGCAAAAGCCGGAATTTTAATCACACTGTGTGAACATCAAAAATACTTCTGAAATTTTAAAAGGGGTGTCCCATGAAATTTTTATATTAGAATATATTTATTTAAACTGGCTCTGGAAAGTTAAACAGATTTGTAAATTACTTCTATAAAAAAAATAATAAAATGTAATCCTTCCAGTACCTATCAGCTGCTGGAGTTGAGTTGTTCATTTCTGTCTGACCACAGTGCTCTCTGCTGACACCTCTGTCTGTCTGTCTTAGGAACTGTCCAGAGCAGGAGCAAATCTCAATAGCAAACCTCTCCTGCTCAGGACAGTTCCTGAGAGATGTCAGCAGAGAGCACTGTGGTCAGACAGAAAAGAATAACTCAACTTCAGCAGCTAATAAGTACTGGTAGGATTAAGATTTTTTTTTTTATAGAAGTAATTTACAAATCTGTTTTACTTTCTGGAGACAGTTGCTATGAAAAAAAAAATCTAAAAATGGGTATTCCACTGCTCAACGTTTGCGACAGCTCATGATGTCATAGCCCCGCCCCTTCATGACATCACGCCCCGTCCCCTCAATGCAAGTCTAACATTTTGTTCCAAACACTGAGCAGCAGAGTACCCCTTTAACTCTGCACTGCTGATCAGTTCTTACATGGAAAAACAGGGGGGAAAAAATCCCACTGTGAGTGTAAATATGTCTCAGATGTCGTCACTGTGCAAATTTTAGACATAGAACTTCGTGCAGGTGTGGTGTCACGGTACAGGACCTGGTCCTGTTCCTGTCTAAAGTCCCCTCAGCCAGAGTCCCTGCAGGGCTTACCCCTGGTCGCCTCATATAAATTGTATATGGTTTAATATATTTTTCCTATACATTTATATTATCTTTATATATGTATAGGACCTTTGCCGGGTCATGTGATATACAGTTGTAATCTATACTTGCGTAAGGACCTTAGAGGTCATGTGATGTACCCAGAGTTCACTGGGTTCAGGACTTACAGGTTTGCTGACCAATGAGCTTTGTCCAGCCCCTTATTATATAAAGGGCTGTAGTCACTAAATTCTCTCTTAGTTCCTGCATCAAGCCAGCACAATTATCTCAGCACAAATCTCAATTCATCTAGGCCCAAAGCCTAAAGAACCTGCAGCCACTAAACCGTGAGTTACCGAGCTCCATCTATCAAATCCCGTGTGACTACTACCAGCTAGAATATTATAATTAGTAGCACGGTGGCCCGCAACAAAGCTCAATGCTTCAAAAGTCCCTCTTTACCTCTTAAGAGACTTATCTATAAAGACTGTTGCATAAAATCTTCACGTAAAGTTCTTCAGTTTATTCATAAAGTCTGCTGTGGACATTGCGTTGTTTTCCCTACCGCGTCTGGGACAGTTGGCGGTAGGACCATTGACATTAAGGAAACCACAGCCTGGCGTCACGACATCTAAGGGTTAATACCACCAGACCCTGCACCTACATCACAACTCTCCTGGTTCACCACACAGAAAATCCACAGCAAATACGCCGCGTGTAGCCCTTATGGCCTCGATCACGCATGTTGCTACCCTTAGTCAATGCAGCTATTGACACAAGTGAACATGTCTAGATCTATGTCTCACAGGCAGCAGGATAGAATTGCGCTTAATCGAATGGTTTTCCTCTGTTCGCCGCAGTTTTCCCAATGACTGTCAGGACCAAGGACGTCACAGGCGGCTAAATGCTCTAAGGATATAGGAAACCCATTTATCACAATTATCTATTGACCTTCTTGGACCAGAAAAGATGAATGCGCCAGAAATGAGCACCATATCTCTCCTTGTAAATACAATATAGTTACGGGTGGTCAAAAGCCAGCAGTGATCGCAGTTAAAGGGGTACTCCGGTAGAAAACTTTTTTTTTTATTAATTTTTTTTTTTAAATGAACTGGTGCCAGAAAGTTACAGATTTGTAAGTTACTTCTATTAAAAAAAAATCTTTAACCTTCCAGTACTCTTTACTCTTTTTTTAATTTCTTTTTTGTCTTGCTCTCTGCTGACACCTCTGTCCGTGTCAGGAACTGTCCAGAGCAGCATAGGTTTGCTATGGGGGATTTTCGCCTGCTCTGGACAGTTCCTGATACGGGTATCAGGTGTCAGCAGAGAGCACTGCGGACAAGACAAAAAATGAAATTCATAAAAATTAAGATTTTCCTCTGTAGCAAACAGCTGCTAAAAAGTACTGGAAGGGTAAACATTTTTTAATAGAAGTAATTTACAAATCTGTAACTTTCTGGCACCAGTTCATTTAAAGAAAAAAAAAAATTTTAAAAAGTTTTCCGCTAGTGGGACACTATATAAGTGTGACATCAAAAGGAGGAGGGTAAGGTTTGGCTTCTCATACGTGTTTTACTATGGTATATTATACGCTGTGCGGACATTGCTACGGCTGGAACAGGTTCCCGATACACCAAAACTAAACACCTTCCGGAATGGAGGTGGGACCCTGTGCCTCCTTATGCCATAAAAGTATTTCCTGCATACTTACCTCACCCACTCCCCCGGCGATGCAGCCGCCATGTCTTCTACTCTCCTGATTTGTTGTTCATTCCGATGGATGTCATCAGAATAATGAAGACCACCACAGGAGCGCAGACCGGAATATATGCGGCACCAGGGGAGTGGGTGAAGTAAGCATGCAGGCATTTGTTGTTTTGCAGCCCAGGGAGGCATATGGGTTTTTCATGGAAAACTTATTTAACCTTTTGGCTGCGCTCTCTTCAGTCCAGAGTAGTCAGCGAGTTGAGCTTGGTCAGAATAATAAAGCAGTGGAGCTTGATGAAGGGCCAGGTAAGTTCTGTGAAAAGACAGAGTTCAGCCTGTGAGGAGAAACGTAAGCCAAGCACCTCATAGCCTAGACTAGGCCCCTCAAGCCTTCAGCCTGGCCTAACATTCTTGGCTGCTGGCCTACTGCTTTTGTAAAAGATCTGTATCCCGCAGTTGGGCACTGCAGTACAGAAGCTGTGCATTCCACAGATGAGAATTGCATTTGTGATAGCCTGGGGGAGTAGGGTGTAGGGAGTGTAGCTGTGTGGTTACAAAAGGGTGTCTGGTTAACCCTTTCTATTCGTGACGCCAGGGTGAAGCTCCTCTGTAATGCTTGTCCTACCACCACCCTTCCCAAGAGCGATAGGGAGGTATAGAATAACTGAATGTCCCCAACCGGAGAGTTTGCTGAACACAGTTGGAACTTTTACTGAAGATTTTGTGCAAGCTTCATAACCGGAACAGTCTCTATACATGCAAAGTCTCTTAGAGATTGACAGTGGTTGGGACCTTAAGCAATTTAGAGTCCGTATACTAATATGCGCTGTTCCACTGAATTTAGGGGATTTAGTTGCGGTCCAGTAGTTATGCTAGCTTTAGTTCTGGCCTAGCGCGTCTTTGAAAGTTGCGCAGATCCATCCTGTTAGTCCGGCATCCACTAGAGCAGCAACTCAAGAGAGCGATAATTGGCTACAGCTCCCTTATATGGGCAGGGGCAGGAATAAAGCTGATTGGTCCAATACTTCTGTCAATCACCTTTACACAGAATTATGGGTAAACATGTGACCCAAGGACCTCCAAAAAGGTCCTCCAACACACCATAGAGGAATTAACATGGTCACATGACCGAAGGTCCTGCGACGCTAACAAGGTAAGTATACTATACATTATATCAAATATACAATATTAAATATGTACATATATACATCATAGAATTAGAGTAGAGGCGGCGACTAGGGGCTGTCCCACCTGGGGGACCCTACCTGAACGTAGTAACTGACTTTGGGGACCACCACACTAGGTACGGTATGCAATTCGGTACCGGGACACCACACATTAAAAGGAAACTGACCAGTTTTGTACTTGTACTTCTGTCTAACAAAAAACTGGGACACCTAGGAAATACTGTTCCAGCTCAGCAAGCCCAAGTCTCCTTGGACACCCCAACATGAGCCAGGAGGCACTACACAAGGAGTGACCCTGAGAAACTACTGCATCTATCATTCTCAAAGCAACCTCCTATTACTGTACCAGTCCAAGGTGGGGGCAGGGGCTAATGACCCAAGATGGCCATATTTTTGAACTGTCATGCCACATATGTCCAGGAAGCTGAGATATGAGATTGGGCTATGGGGTGGGATGCAGGGCAGATGGAATTACCCTAGGGGCAGATGGCATTAACCCCTTGCATTTGTGACGCCAGGGCGTGGTTTATACTCAATACCACCCGAAGGTATACTGCTAGATCCTGGGCTGGGCACGGGGGCAATAATAACTGACGCCAAGTTACAGACAACAGTAGCTTTATTGAGGTTAGACAGGTGGAAAAGTCTATACAGTTCAGCCTGGGTCCATGGAGGTGACCAGTGACGCTGAGACCTTAAGGACTTGCTGGGACTTTAGGGCCTGACCACAATGCTCTATGCTGACACCTCTGTCCATTTTAGGAACTATCCAGAGCAGCATATGTTTGCTATGGGGACTTGCTCCTGCTCTGGACAGTTCCTGACATGGACAGAGGTATCAGCAGAGAGCACTGTGGTCGTGACAGAAAAGAAATCCAAAAAGATAAATAATTTCCTCTGTAGTACACAGCCGCTAATAAGTACTGGAAGGATTAAGATTTATTTAATAGAAGTAATTTACAAATCTGTTTAACTTTCTGGCACCAGTTCATTTAAAAAAATAATTAAATAATAAATAAATAAATAAGTTTTCCATCGGAGTATCCCTTTAACCCCTTAACGACGCAGGACGTAAATGTACGTCCTGGTGATGTGGTACTTGATGCACCAGGACGTACATTTACGTCCTGAGCGATGCCGGCATCATGCGCGGAAGGTCTCGGCTGTGGATCGCAGCCAGGGACCTGCCGGTAATGGCGGACACCCGAGATCCCGCAGATGTCCGCCATGAACCCCTCAGATGCCGTGATCAATACAGATCACGGCATCTGCAGCATCGCAATCACTTAACAGGATGATCGGATCGCCCGCGGCGATCCGATCATCCTGCACTGCAGACGGAGGTCCCCTCACCTGGCTCCGCTGTCTTCCGGGAGTCTTCTGCTCTGATCTGCCTTCCCGCAGACCAGAGCAGAAGATGACCGATAGCACCCATCCAATTGCTATAAATAGTCCCCTATGGGGACTATAAGAGTGTAAAAATAAAAGTAAAAAAGTTTTTAAAAAAAGGTGAAAAACCCCCTCCCCCAATAAAAACGTAAATTGTCCCATTTTCCCTATTTTACCCCCAAAAAGTGTAAAAAAATTATTTTATATACTTATTTGGGATCGCCGCGTGCGTAACTATCCGTACTATTAAAATAAAATGTAAATGATCCCACACGGTGAACAGCGTGAACGTATAAAAAAAAAAAAAAAAAAAAGTCCAAAATAGCAGCTTTTTTATAACATTTTATTCCCCAAAAAAAAAAATTAAAAAAAATAAATAAAAAAAATGAGCCCTCATACCACCGCTTATACGGAAAAATGAAAAAGGTTATAGGTCTTCAAAATAGGGGGATTTTAAACGTACTCATTTGGTCAAAAAGTTAGCGATTTTTTTTTAAGCGCAACAGTAATAGAAAAGTATATAATCACGGGTATCATTTTAATCGTATTGACCCAGAGAATAAAAAACACGTCATTTTTACCATAAATTGTACGGCGTGAAAACAAAACCTTCCAAAATTAGCAAAATTGCGGTTTTCTTTTTAATTTCCCCACACATAGTATTTTTTTTTATTGCGCCATACATTTTATGGTCAAGTGAATGATGGCATTACAACGGACAACTGGTCGCGCAAAAAACAAGCCCTCATACTGGTCTGTGGATGAAAATATAAAAGGAGTTATAATTTTTTGAAGGGGAGGAGGAAAAAACGAAAGCGTAAAAATAAAATTGTCTGCGTCCTTAAGGTCCAAATGGGCCGAGTCCTTAAGGGGTTAATATTCAGGTACGTGTATGTGCAGATTTCACACAAGCCCTTTACAGGTATAATGACCTGAACTAACAGCGGGATACAAATCGATGATACGCCTGCTGGGAGTTGCGGTCATAACTCAATCATCATCTAGATCAGTGGTCTCCAAACTGTGGCCCTCCAGATGTTGCAAAACTACAACTCCCTGCATGCCCGGACAGCCAACGGCTGTCCGGGCATGCTGGGAGATGTAGGTTTGCAACATCTGGAGGGCCACAGTTTGGAGACAGTGATCTATGTAATGGTTTAAAAATAAAAAAATCTATGAGCAAGGAGCTCATAAAAAGGTCAAAAAAAATAAAAATAAATAAAAAAAAGTCTATAAAGTTCAAACTATATTCCTACAGTGTTGATCCAGAGGAAGGCAAAAAACTCTTATGAGGCTGATGCTAGTTGACCCATATCAAGTCCAATGGAGCAATAGCCCCTTCATATATTGTCATTACTGGGTGTTGGTCTATTATAACAGTGATGGTTGTAGTAGTCGTCAAACGTTCTTCTTATCTTACTCACCTATACGCTAACAATAAAACAAACTTTTATCATAGATAACGCGGCCTCGATTACGACACCTTAAAGAATATTTCACATTGTGTTCCCGAGATAACTGAGCACACAAAGTAAAAACAGACACTTCCGATACTTCAGAAGTGACTTGAAGTTGGTATTTTCCAGCTATGTCTAAGGTCCCATTCACGTTATGTCACGGCGCTGTGTTGACTGTGTTGTGTAATGTCCGTGTGATGTCCCAGTATGGGATATAGTCCCGTACAGTACTTAGGCCCTGTCAGGTTGAGTCCCTCTGTGTCCTAGGGGCTCTCCTGCAGTGTCTCCCCCATAGTAATATATATTATATATAGTGTTATGTATAAAAGGACCTTTAACCTGTTCAGGACCCATGACGTATGCATACGTCTTCACACCCTGGGTCTTAAGGACCCATGACGTATGCATACGTCATGTCTTTTCCTGGTCTCCGCCGCTCACCCGGCGGAGATCGGAAGCGGATCTCTGCTGAAATCCTTCAGCAGGGATCCAGGGCAGACGCCGAGGGGGGTCCCGGGACCCCCACATATTGGCGATCGTCACAGATCGCTTGCGAAATCACGCAAGCGATCTGCTCCGATTCCGGGTATTCGGGTCACTTCGGACCCGATGACCCGCAAAAAAGAAGGTGATCAGCGGTGTACGATACACCGCCAATCACCTTCGGTTGCTGGGAGCGGTGACAATACTGTCACCGCCCCAGCAACGCTGCTATTGGCCGGCGATCGTCCGGCCAATAGCAGCGCGGCAGAGGAGGGGTTAACGGACCACTCACGCAGCTTTGCGCGCTCGCTCGAGTTCAGTAAGCGGGCAAAGCTGTGTGAAGAGGACCGGGACCCCCCCTCTATGATCCAGAGCCCCCTCACAGGAGAAGATTGCCCCCCTAGTGCAGGGAAAGTGTGTCCCTTAGGGAAAGGTAGGTAAACTGAAAGTAAAAGTAACCTAAAAGTAAAAAAAAAAAAAATCCCCCCCCCCACCTGACCCCCTAATAGGCCCCTAGGGTCCTGTGATCAGTGTCACCCGGGACCTATTAGGGGTTCAGGGCGCTGCGTGCGCCACCCCTTTTTTTTTGGCCGCAGCGTGTTTTTTTATTTTTTTCCATTATAACGGTGTGTGAGTGATAATCACACACCGTTATATAAAGTATTACACCAAGCACCACACTACATACTTCCCCCCCCCCCCCCCGCACACCTCCCCCCGCCACCGCCCCTCCCCCCGCCACCGTAGAAAAAAGGCGATGGCTCGCCGGGCATTTTCGGCAGTGGAGGCTTACGCTTTTTTAGCCTCCGACTCCAAATCTGCCAGTGAGGACGATGAAGATCCTACATTTTTGTGTTCTTCATCGTCCTCCTCATCATCTAGCAGTGATGATGAGTCCCCTGTACGGCGGCGGAGACGCCGCCAGGCGAGGCCACGCACCCCCCATGATAGTGACCCAGTGGCCGACACTAGTACGAGTGGCAATGCTGCTCGTAATAGGAGTCCGGCCCCCCAGACAAGTGCACCGGAGCCCCCTTCCGATGACCCTGTCTGGAGCCCCCCCAGAGGGTTATCAGCCACGGATTCCTGAGTATGTTGGCGACTCAGGAATCCGGATTGACACGGCTGGCTTCACTGATCTGGACTTTTTAAAGTTTTTTTTCAGTGACAGCCTGGTCAATCACATGGTGGAGCAAACGAACTTGTACGCCCAGCAGTTCATTGCCCACCACCCAGATTCGTTTTTGGCCAGGTCCAATGAATGGCGCGCCATTGATGCAGCGGAAATGAGGACATTTTGGGGCCTCACGCTGCATATGGGCCTGGACAAAAAACCAAGTGTCCGTCATTACTGGAGCGGGGACGTCCTCTACCAGACCCCACTTTACAGTATGGCGATGACACGGAAGCGGTACGAGGCGATTCGGAAATGCCTGCATTATGCAGATAATGCGGCATGTCCGCCCCGAGGTGATCCCGCCCATGACCGGCTTTACAAAGTGAGGCCGGTCATCGATCACTTTGGGGCCAAATTTTTGGAGGCCTATGTACCGCTCAGGGACCTCTCGGTAGATGAGTCTCTCATCAGTTTTAAGGGGAGACTCATCTTCCGCCAGTATATTCCCTCGAAGCGGGCACGGTATGGCGTGAAGCTCTATAAACTCTGCGAGAGTACCTCCGGGTACACTCTCAAGTTTAGAGTGTATGAGGGACGAGATTCCCGTATTGAACCCCCAGATTGTTCCCCCACTCTGGGTGTTAGCGGGAAAATCGTTTCGGACCTTATGCACCCATTGCTGGATAAGGGTTACCACGTGTACGTGGATAACTTTTATACCAGCATCCCTCTCTTCACATCCCTTGCCGCCAGATCCACGTCCGCTTGTGGGACCGTGCGGAGGAACCAGAGAGGCCTCCCTCTAAATTTGGTCCAGACGCCTATCCCCAAGGGTGAGTCCCGTGCCCTTACCCATGATAACCTGTTGTTGGTGAAGTATAAGGATAAGAGGGATGTCCTTATGCTCACCACTATTCATGGGAATGGCAGCTCACCTGTCCCTGTGCGAGGTACCGCGGGACCCGTCCTCAAGCCCGATTGTATTCTGGACTACAATCGGTATATGGGGGGAGTTGATCTCTCAGATCAAGTCCTCAAGCCATACAACGCCATGCTGAAAACACGGGCATGGTACAAAAAAGTTGCGGTTTACTTGGTACAGGTTGCCATGTACAACTCTTTTGTACTGTCCCAGTATGCTGGCAACACAGGGACATTCCTCCAGTACCAAGAAGAAGTCCTAAGGTTCCTGATCTTTGCTGACCGGGAAAGATCAGGCCGGACTTCCCAAGGGTCTGGAGTTATAGGCGCCAGGATCGTCCCAGGCCAGCACTTTCCAGGTGTGATCCCCCACAGTGGAAAGTCGGGACGATCCCAGAAAAGATGCAGAGTGGGTCACAAGAAGGGGAGACGGAAGGACACCACGTATCAGTGTGACACTTGCCCAGATAATCCGGGCCTCTGCATAGGCTGCTTCAGGGAGTATCACACTTCCATGGAGCACTAAATTTTCCCTTTACATTTTAATTTTCCATAATTTGACCAATGTACAAAGTCCAGAGTACATTCCAAATTTTAACCCCCATAAACCACTAAATTGCCCAAAAAAACTGAAAAAAAAAAAAAAAAACCTGATAAGACCTCTAGGGGTGTTTTTTTCAGAAATGGGTCATAGGTCACTGAGTCACTATCATCGGGGACTTTTTATGTTGCCTCAAATGCGCAGTGCTCTCTCCACCTGAGCGGGTGCGCATTTGAGGCAACAGGTTAGGGACGGCCACACACATCACATTCCCAGAATAATGACTCAGAGCATAGGGTTTGGGGCGGGCATATTTTTTTTAGTTTTGGCTATGCTCTGGGTCATCATTCTGGGAACATATCCTGCTTTATTATTTTATGATTTATAGTTTTCTGGCCCACTGTACCCCATATTATGGGCCTCTGTACCCCACATGTCTACCCCAGTTACGGCCCGTTGTCCCCCATAGTGTTCCCCTATTTTAGGGCTCAGTGCTCCCCCCATTAATGCTCCTTGAGGGGGGGGGGTCCCACATCCTGGCTGCTATAATAAGCTCAAGGCCCCTGACTGACTTCCCACTCCAAGACCTGGTGTGCACCCGCGGAGCGAAAATCATAAAAAATTAAGGTATGTCCTTATTCCAAAGAAATGTATTTACACATTTTGTGGTGTCTTTTCTGCTATTAACCCTTGTAAAAATGTAAAATTTTGGGGAAAACCCACATTTTAGTGAAATTTTTATTTTTTTATTTTACATGTGCAAAAGTCGTGAAACCCCTGTGGGGTATTAAGGCTTACTTTACCCCTTGTTACGTTCCTCAAGGGGTCTAGTTTCCAAAATGTGATGCCATGTGGTTTTTTTTGCTGTCCTGGCACCATAGGGGCTTCCCAAATGCGACATGTCCCCCCCATTTCAGCAAAGTTTGCAAATGTGACTCCTCTTCTGAGCATTGTGGCGCTCCTGCAGTGCAGTTGACGTCCACTTATGGGGTACCTCCATACTCAGAAGAGATGGGGTTACAAATTTTGGGGGGTATTTTCTGCTATTAACCCTTGCAAAAATGTGAAATTTGGGGGGAAACACACATTTTAGTGAAAAAAAAAAAAAAAATTTTTTACATATGGAAAAGTCGTGAAACCCCTGTGGGGTATTAAGGCTCACTTAATTCCTTGTTATGTTCCTCAAGGGGTCTAGTTTCCAAAATGGTATGCCATGTGGGTGTTTTTGCTGTTCTGGCACCATGGAGGCTTCCTAAATGCGACATGCCCCCCTAGCAAAATTTGCTCTCAAAAAGCCAAATATTACTCCTTCTCTTCTGAGCATTGTAGTTCGCCCGTAGTGCACTTCAGGGGAACTTATGGGGTACCTCCATACTCAGAAGAGATGGGGTTACAAATTTTGGGCAGTATTTACTGCTATTAACCCTTGCAAAAATGTGAAATTTGGGGGGAAACACACATTTTAGTGAAAAAAAAATAAAAAAAATGTACATATGGAAAAGTCGTGAAACCCCTGTGGGGTATTAAGGCTCACTTAATTCCTTGTTATGTTCCTCAAGGGGTCTAGTTTCCAAAATGGTATGCCATGTGGGTGTTTTTGCTGTTCTGGCACCATAGGGGCTTCCTAAATGCAATATGCCCCCCAAAAACCATTTCAGAAAAACGTACTCTCCAAAATCCCCTTGTCGCTCCTTCGCTTCTGAGCCCTCTACTGTGCCCGCCGAACACTTTACATAGACGGATGAGGTATGTGCTTACTCGAGAGAAATTGGGCTACAAATGTAAGTAAACATTTTCTCCTTTTACCCCTTGTAAAAATTCAAAAATTGGGTCTACAAGAACATGTGAGTGTAAAAAATGAAGATTGTGAATTTTCTCCTTCACTTTGCTGCTATTCCTGTGAAACACCTAAAGAGTTAAAACGCTGACTGAATGTGATTTTGAATACTTTGGGGGGTGCAGTTTTTATAATGGGGTCATTTGTGGGGTATTTCTAAGATGAAGACCCTTCAAATTCACTTCAAACCTGAACTGGTCCCTGAAAAATAGTGAGTTTTGAAATTTTGTGAAAAATTGGAAAATTGCTGCTGAACTTTGAAGCCCTCTGGTGTCTTCCAAAAGTAAAAACACATCAATTTTATGATGCAAACATAAAGTAGACATATTGTATATGTGAATAAAAAAAAAAATATTTTGAATATCCATTTTCCTTACAAGCAGAGAGCTTCAAAGTTAGAAAAATGTAAAATTTTCAAATTTTTCATCAAATTTGGGGATTTTTCATCAAGAAAGGATGCAAGTATCGACAAAAATTTACCACTGTGTTAAAGTAGAATATGTCACGAAAAAACAATCTCGGAATCAGGATGATAACTAAAAGCATTCCAGAGTTATTAATGTTTAAAGTGACAGTGGTGAGATGTGCAAAAAATGGCCGGGTCCTAAGGTGTAAAATGGCTGGGTCCTTAAGGGATTAAGGACCTTTGAGTTAGTCACATGATAATGTGTCCACATGATGTGTTTGTTACCCAGAGAACACCAGCTAACCAGGTGACCTGCAGCTTGACCTATAGGCCTCTGGCTCAGCCCCCCTTTATAAGAGGGGCAGCCATTACAATCTCTTTCTGCTGGGGTACAGTAAAGACCAGACGTCTCAGAGTCAATGTCTAGCACGTGTGGAGGCCTCAAGCCTAAATTACAGCCACATGCCAGTAAGTCAAGTTGTCTATGTCTGCTGTCACTACCTACAGTCAAGTCTATTATATAGTCAGCGTGGTTTTCCTAGAGTCTGTCAAAGTCACTACAAGTCCCAGTAAGCTGCGAGGTCCCTCTGTTACTGGTCACCTCTCTGGGATCCTGGCCTAGCTGTAAAGACTGTACATTCTCTGCTGAGGTCAAGTCTACCTCAGTAAAGTCTACCTCAGTAAAGCTACTGTTAACCCTGACCTGGCCTTGGACTATTTTTTGCCCTGCCTAACTAGGACTAGCGTCGCTACCGTTCGGGTGGTTCTCGGTAAAACCACGCCCTGGCGTCACGAACACGAAGGGGTTAACAACACCTGCCCCTGGACTGCAACACCTGCCTAATACACCTCCCCTCAAACCCAGTGGCTTCGCCACAAAGCAGTCACAATAAAGTCCCTATCAACCAATCCCAGCAAAGTCCATAGCAACCAATCAGAATACCATCCATAGCAACCAATCACACTACCATCCATAGCAACCAATCCCAGCATAGTCCATAGCAACCAATCACACTACCATCCATAGCAACCAATCACACTACCATCCATAGCAACCAATCACACTACCATCCATAGCAACCAATCACACTACCATCCATAGCAACCAAGCCCAGCATAGTAAACCACAGTATAGAGTATCTTTTAAAAATGTCTGCGTTGTAAGCCATACAAGCTACATCTTCTTCAGAAGCCGAAACCAGACGACAAACCGAAACTCAGTGACTTTAGCATTGACGAGCCGGGCCTATTGGAAGAGGACCGCGCCAATGTTGTGCTGGCCTCCACAATCTAACACCTTGTGTTTTCTTTCTATGGAGGCTACATGTAGTGCATCAACGCATCACTGACACAGCGGAGTCCATATCTGAGGAGATGCTGGAGGCCTCTGGACAGAAATGGACTACCACCTAGACGTCTGCCGTGTCACCAATGGAAATCATCCTGAACATCTGTAGCGTATAGAGAAAACCTGGAAAGACAGTGCATCTTTCCATGATTTCTCTTATGTCCTCTGGGTTATGAATACCAAGGCTATAATATGGCACCATACTTTGAGTCACTTTCTATAAGTGCTACGCTTCCTTGTGCCTAGTGGAGTGAGGTAGAAGGTGAGGTAATGGCGGAACCTCTCTCAGGAACCAGACATGACTCAGTTTCCTCTCGTAAGGTGACCGAGTTGAACTTTTATATCAATACGTAAAGCCTAACAAACATTTACCTTACAATAGGTTTCACTGTTTAAAAGCATCTACCGTAGCGTCACATGAAACCGCCATTGTGTACACAACACACAGCTGTGGTGAGCCACGGGGGTGCGACCTGAGGTGTATGGGGCAGATGTTGTAGCCCAGGGGCAGATGGTATTAACCTCTAAATGTTCGTGACTCCAGGGCGTGGTTTGCCCATGTAACCATCCGAAGGTAACTCCTCTAGTCCTAGTTAGGCAGGGCAAATAAGAGTCCAAGACCAGGTTAGGGTTAACGGTAGCTTTACTGAGGTAGACAGATGGTAACAGTCTTTACAGTTCGGCCAGAATCCCAGAGAGGTGACCGGTAACACAGGGGACCTCGCAGCTTGCTGGGACTTGCAGTGACGTTGACAGACTTTAGCACAGCCACGCTGACTATAATAGACTTGACTGTAGATAGTGACATCAGACAAAGATGCCTTGACTTACTGACCTGTGGCTGTAATTTAGTTTGAGGCCTCCAGATGTGCTGGACACTGGCTCTGAGACGTCTGGACTGGACTTGACCTCAGCAGAGAATGAATCACAAGAGCGATTGTAGTACCTCCCCCTCTTATAAAGGGGGGCTGAGCAACGAGCCCATAGGTCAAGCTGTAGGTAACCTGATTTGCTGGTGCTCTCTGGGTAACAAAACATATGACAACAGTATCATGTGATTAACTCAAAAGGTCCTGTATACATAATGCATAGAACACTATGGGGGAAGACACTGCAGGAGAGCCCCTAGGACACAGAGGGACTCAACCTGACAGGGCCTAAGTACTGTACGGGACTATATCCCATACTGGGACATCACATAGCAGTAGAGATGTTTTAGGTCTATGGCCACATATCACTAATGACAGTGTTTCCTAACCAGGGTGCCTCCAGCTGTCCAATATTAATAACGACATAGCAGTATTCAATAGATACCATATCACACAGTTATTAGATAACAGTATGTATGGAGTATTCTATGTATATTGTTGTTACCTATAAATATTTTGCACCAGCAGATTTAGGATCAGTCTTGGCAATATACATATATACATACACACACATTATACCGCTATTTAGATATTCTATACAATGATGGACCTCACATGGTTAAACCATACACCAATAATCCATGTATTTAATATAGAGAGGGGGACTAAAATCCCATGTCAGCTCATTACATGGCTGGATATGAGACCAAATATAACTATCCGAGGATCTGCCTGTACACAACATAATGAAATCCTTAGGGAGTCAGGGCGCTATCTACGGGAAGCTGTGACAGGTGACATGTACTAATGAGTCTGCGGTAATATCAGAGGAGTGTGTGACGGTTACAGCACCTACATGGCCAAGCCTGCAGGAGCCAACCTCAGCTTCAATGCGAACATACAGATGGGAATTCTACATCTTTATATCAGTTGGAAACAGTATAATAGTAGTTGTATTCTTGTATATAGGAGCAGTATTATAGTAGATATATTCTTGTATATAGGAGCATTATTATAGTAGTTATATTCTTGTATATAGGGGCAGTATTATAGTAATTATATTCCTGTATATAGGGGGCAGTATTATAGTAGTTCTATTCTTGTATATAGGAGCAGTATTATAGTAGTTATATTCTTGTATATAGGAGGCAGTATTATAGTAGTTATATTCTTGTATATAGGGGCAGTATTATAGTAGTTATATTCTTGTATATAGGAGCAGTATTATAGTAGTTATATTCTTGTATATAGGGGCAGTATTATAGTAATTATATTCCTGTATATAGGGGGCAGTATTATAGTAGTTCTATTCTTGTATATAGGAGCAGTATTATAGTAGTTATATTCTTGTATATAGGAGCATTATTATAGTAGTTATATTTTTGTATATAGGAGCAGTATTATAGTAGTTATATTCTTGTATATAGGAGCAGTATTATAGTAGTTATATTCTTGTATATAGGAGCAGTATTATAGTAGTTATATTCTTGTATATAGGAGCAGTATTATAGTGGTTATATTCTTGTATATAGGAGGCAGTATTATAGTAGTTATATTCTTGTATATAGGAGCATTATTATAGTAGTTATATTCTTGTATATAGGAGCTGTATTATAGTAGTTGTATTCTTGTATATAGGAGGAGTATTATAGTAGTTATATTCTTGTATATAGGAGGCAGTATTATAGTAGTTATATTCCTGTATATAGGGGGCAGTATTATAGTAGTTATATTCTTGTATATAGGAGGCAGTATTATAGTAGTTATGTTCTTGTATATAGGAGCAGTATTATAGTAGTTATATTCTTGTATATAGGAGCAGTAATATTGTAGTTATATTCTTGTATATAGGTGGCAGTATTATAGTAGTTATATTCTTGTATATAGGAGCAGTGTTATAGTAGTTATATTCTTGTATATAGGAGCAGTGTTATAGTAGTTATATTCTTGTATATAGGTGGCAGTATTATAGTAGTTATATTCTTGTATATAGGAGCAGTGTTATAGTAGTTATATTCTTGTATATAGGTGGCAGTATTATAGTAGTTATATTCTTGTATATAGGTGGCAGTATTATAGTATTATATTCTTGTACATAGGAGCAGTGTTATAGTAGTTGTTATAATATATATATATATTTTTTTAAATACAGTTTTATAGTAGGTATGAGTGAGCACACCTTTATAAATATATTATAGCTACAGTATCATACAAATATTTCTGTTGAAAGTTATTATTGGAAGGATACAGGGGTTGTGGTGAACGTAACCCAAAGACAAACATGAGTCACTGTTCTACTGAATCTCTGTAGTCTGTAGTGGCTGTGACCTATTAGTAACCTGTCAACACCCAAAAATCACAGCCAAATGTATTTTCCCCTGAAGTAAAATATAAAAAGAAAACATAGAAAGTTAAATCAATATTAAATGTGTAGGTAATATTATAGCAGAGTTTAGTTAGACAAGTTTCGGGTACAGTTATCTGACAACCAACCTGTTCCTTAGGGGTCAATGTGCTGAATTGCAAATTTGCTTAAAGGGGTACTCCGGCACTTAGACATCTTATCCCCTATCCAAAAGGATAGGGGATAAGATGCCTGATCACGGGGGTCCCGCCGCTGGGGACCCCCATGATCTTGCACGCCGCACCCCGTTTATAATCAGTCCCCAGAGCGTGTTCGCTCCGGGTCTGATTACCGGCGACCACAGGGCCGGCGGCGTGTGACATCACACCACCGCCCCGTGTGATGTCACGCTCCACCCCCTCAATGCAAGCCTATGGGAGGGGGCGTGACAGCTATCACGCCCCCTCCCATAGGCTTGCATTGAGGGGTGGGGCGGAGGTGTGACGTCACACGCCGCCGGCCCTTTGGTGGCCGTTAATCAGTCCCGGAACGAACACGATCTGGGGACTGATTACAAACAGTGTGCGGCGTGCAAGATCACGGGGGTCCCCAGCAGCGGGACCCTCGTGATCAGGCATCTTATCCCCTTTAAATATCCAATAATATTTATTGACAAACTAGAAAGCATTGGTTTTCAGCAAGTGTGGTCAGCAAGTTCTTTATATTCACAAAGGTTCACGTTGTATGTCAGGCAATTAAAAATTATTCTGTTTCCTCTTATCGGACTGCTTGAATAATTTTAACCTCTTAAGGACTCAGGGCGTACCTGTACGCCCTGAGCCCGGTCCCGGTGTGAAAAACGGGGTCACGCTGTGACCCCGCATCACACCGGGTCGGTCCCGGCTGCTAACGATAGCCGGGACCCTGGGCTAACAGCGCGCGGCATCGATCGTTGTGCAGCGCGGTTAACCCTTCAGACGCGGCGAACCAAGTTGATCGCCGCATCTAAAAAAGAAAGTAAATGCTTCCCGGCAGCTCAGTCGGGCTGATCAGGACATCGCGATAAAATCTCGATGTTCCGATCAGCTGGGATGCAGGCAGAGGTCTCCTTACCTCTCTCTGCGGCGTCCGATCGGGGTTTGATTGCTCCAAGCCTGAGCAATCGGGCCCCTATTTGACTGATCCATGCAAAGCTATGGCTTTGCAGGGATCAGCATAGGAGATCAGTGTGTGCAGTGTTATAGGTCCCTATGGGATAACAATGATCAGTATAAGAGATCAGTGTGTGCAGTGTTATAGGTCCCTACGGGAGCTAGAACACTGCAAAAAAAAAAAGTGGAAAAAGTTAAAGGTCATATAACCCCCTCCCTAATAAAAGTTTGAATCACCCCCCTTTTCCCATAAAGAAGAAAAAAAACTGTGTAAATAAAAACAAACATGTGGTATCAACGCGTGCGTAAATGTCCGAACTATAAAATTATATCTTTATTTAAACCGCACAGTCAATGGCGTACGTGCAAAAAAATTCCAAAGTCCAAAATAGCGTATTTTTGGTCACTTTTTATATCATAAAATAATGAATAAAAGCGATTAAAAAATCCGATCAACACAAAAATGGTACCGATAAAAACTTCAGAACACGGCGCAAAAAATGAGCCCTCATACTGGACCATACACAGAAAAATAACAAAGTTATAGGGGTCAGAAGATGACAATTTTAAACGTATACATTTTCCTGCATGTAGTTATGATTTTTTCCAGAAGTGCGACAAAATCAAACCTATATAAGTAGGGGATCATTTTAACCGTATGGACCTACAGAATAAAGATAAGGTGTTATTCTGACCAAAAAATGCACTGCGTAGAAACAGAAGCCCCCAAAAGTAACTAAATGAAAATTTTTCTTCAATTTTGTCGCACAATGATTTTTTTTCCCGTTTCGCCGTGGATTTTTTGGTAAAATGACTAATGTCACTGCAAAGTAGAATTGGTTGCACAAAAAATAAGCCATCATATGGATTTTTAGGTGCAAAATTGAAAGAGTTATGATTTTTAGAAGGTGATGAGGAAAAAATTAAAACGGAAAAACGCTGAGTCAAATGCAGCATCGTGTGTGTATGAATATATACATTTCACGTTTTGTGAAACGGCGCAAAAAAAAAAAAAAAAAAAAGCGCAAAGTCACTGAAAAGTTTCTAAAACGACACCTGCCCGGACTAAGGCTGGGTTCACATCACGTTTTCTCCCATACGGGAGCGCATACAGCAGGGGGGAGCTAAAACCTCGCGCTCCCGTATGCCTTCGTATGCGCTCCCGTATGTCATTCATTTCAATGAGCCGGCCGGAGTGAAACGTTCGGTCTGGTCGGCTCATTTTTGCTCCGTATGCGCTTTTACAACCGGACCTAAAACCGTGGTTTTAGGTCCGGTGAAAAAGCGCATACAGCACAAAAATGAGCCGACCGAACGTTTCACTCCGGCCGGCTCATTGAAATGAATTACATACGGGAGCGCATAGAAAGGCATACGGTTTAGCTCCCCCTGCCGTATGCGCTCCCGTATGGGAGGAAAAAGTCATGTGAACCCAGCCTTAGCTTAGCTTTTTGGTGTATGTGAAGAGAGAAATTTCAGAAAATGTGACCATTTAATAAATTTGGTGCTCCTACACATCACCAGCACACACACACAAAAAAAAAAAAAAAAAAAAAAAAAAAAAAAAAAAAGATAGAAAAATGCTTCACTTACTCCTACAAGGATAAATGCTTCACTTACACCTACAATGATAAATGCTTCACTTACACCTACAATGATAAATGCTTCACTTACACCTACAATGATAAATGCTTCACTTACACCTACAATGATAAATGCTTCACTTACACCTACAATGATAAATGCTTCACTTACACCTACAATGATAAATGCTTCACTTACACCTACAATGATAAATGCTTCACTTACACCTACAATGATAAATGCCGGCCATTACGCCTTGCAATTCCAGTGTGTCACTTTCTGCCTCGCCATGCCATCTATAGTACTGTATCGTGTAAATCAGCCCAGCGCAGTTCAGTCCAGTGCACTTTCATCAGCACAGCGTCATAGTTAGTGTTGAGCACGAATATTCGAAACGCTAATTTTTACCATTAATATCGGCACTTCACGATTTTGCGAATATTTAGAATATAGTGATATTCGTAATGACGAATATTAGTTTTTTTTATGCGAATTTATGCGAATATCTGTACTTCCAGACTGGACACTGATGCCTCCCTTCTCTTGGATGAGATTTTCAGGTGGGAATTTCATTACAAATTTTTGCATGGAAAAAAATAAATAAATAAAAAATTTAAAAAAAGAGTGAACATAGCGAATATGCGAATTTTGAATATATAGGATGAATATTCATCCATATATTTGCAAAAATAGCAAATTCGAATATGGCCCCTGATGCTCATCACTAGTCATAGTATAGCAGAGGCATATGTGATGTGCTGTGATTTGCCAGAGAAGTAAGGGAAATGAAGCCCCTGTGTAGTGTTGGCGAACAGCCTAGCTCTGGCCCCGCCCCCTGAAAAATAAATGAATGTGCACCATGGAGGGGGCTCTTGTTGTCTCAATAAAAGCAGTGAGATCACAAAAATTGCCTTGTCACTACTATGAAGGGTGTGTATAACAAAGCTGGAGTTTTTCTTTTGTTGTTTTATTTTTGTAGTCTCTTGAACACTTTATGGCTTATTAAACACCAGGTATTCATGACGTAAACATCTACATAGTTTGTTTAACATATAGATACCCTACGCCTGATATGATTTTCACCATTCTTTATGGGTTGAAAGTTAAAACGGAAAGCTAAACAGATTTGTAAGTTACTTCTATATTAAAAATCTTAATCCTTCCAGTACTTATCAGCTGCTGTATACTCCACATGAAGTTATTTTACACATTATTTTTGAATTTCCTTTCTGTCTGACCACAGTGCTCTCTGCTGACACCTCTGTCCATGTCAGGACCTGTCCAGAACAGGATAGGATAGGTTTGCTATGGGGGGGGGGGGGCTAAAACAGACAGAGGTGTCAGCAGGGAGCACTGTGGTCATACAGAAAGGTCAGCCGCTGATAAGTACTGGAAGGATTAAGATTTTTTAAATAGAAGTCATTTACAAATCTGTTTAACTTTCTGACACCCGTTAATTTAATTTTTTTTCTAATGGAGTACCCCTTTAAGAACACTACACCCATGTGCACTCAGAGTACTAGAGACACAAAAATTTAGTATAGTAAATCATAACCAAGTGAAAGACTAAGCATCAAAAATTATAGTGTACACACAGAGCAGCTTGACAAAAGAATTTGGAAGTTCCTGTCTATTATACATGGGGTTTTCCCACCACAGAGGACAGAAGAAAAACCGGGTGAAGAAGATATCTATTTGGCAGCCAAGCATACATTGAGATTCAAGGCATCCATTTTGCACATACCTGAGAGAGTAGGTGTCATTTAAAATATTTTTTTTTTTTTGTGAACAGCAGTAACTTAATTTTTATTTCTTTTATTAGCCCTCCAATGCATCTAATACAGTGGTTCTTAACCTGGCTTCAATCGAACCCCGGGGGTTCGGTGAGTCAGTCTCGGGGGTTCGGCGGGGGAGGCCTGCCGGGTGTTTTTGCCTCGGCACATCCCTGTGTTCCGTAAGATGCTTTCGGAACACAGGGACGCCTCTGTTAAGTCCCTGCGGCCCCGCGTTTACATTAAAAACGCGGGGACTGCCGGGAACTAGCGCACGCAGGGATGTCGCTGACGTCCCATGCGTGCGCCCATGGCAACAGAGCGCGGAGGAGCGGAGAAGAAGCAAGGACGCCCGCTGGCAGTTGGTAAGGGTTTACCAGCGGCGCGTCAGCTTCGGTGTTCCGACCACCGATCCTCCGGTCCTGCTATGGCATAATGTGGGGGACTATATTGCACCTAATGTGGGGGAACATACTGTCAACCTAATGTGGGGGATTATGTTGCACCTAATGTGGGGGGACTATACTGCACCTATTGTGGGGGAACATACTTCCGGCCTAATGTGGGGACTATATTGCACCTAATGTGGGGGAACTATACTGCCAACCTAATGTGGGGGGGGGGGGGTAAACTATACTGCCAACCTAATGTGGGGGGGGGGGGTAAACTATACTGCCAACCTAATGTGGGGGGGGGGGGGGGGCTGAACTATACTGCCAACCTAATGTGGGGGGGGGGGGGGGGGGTGAACTATACTGCCAACCTAATGTGGGGGGACTGATACTGCCAACCTAATGTGGGGGGACTGATACTGCCAACCTAATGTGGAGAGGGGGGGGGGGGGGGACGACTATACTGCCAGCCTAATGTGTGTGTGTGTGGGGGGGGGGGGGAATCTATACTGCCAACCTAATGTGGGGGAACTATACTGCCAACCTAATGTGGGGGGGTACTGTGCTGCCTACCTAATGTGGGGGGGGGGGGGGGACGACGACGACTGTGCTGCGTACTTAAAGGGGTAGTCCACTAATAAGATATATAAGTGTGCATAGGAATTTGTTCATAGTTTTTTTTTTTAACTATAGTCCGGCCCTCCAATGGTCTGAGGGACCGTGAACTGGCCCCCTGTTTAAAAAGTTTGAGGACCCCTGCATTAGGGCCGAATATGTGGGGGAACACTGCCTGTAAATATTCATTATGTTTTTGTGTGAAAATCATGTTTTCGTGGTTTTGTTCTTTGTTCTTAATGGTTTTGTTCATTTTGTGCACCTGTGTATACATATATACTTAAATATATACCTCCTAGGTTTTGAATTTGAAAAAATCATATTTTATTTTTCCAATTAAGAGGGGTTCAGTGAATGCGCATATGAAACTGGTGGGGTTCAGTACCTCCAACAAGGTTAAGAACCACTGATCTAATATGAAGCAATAATTATATAATTCTGAAGTTATGTGACTGCTGCTCCAATGCATAAGTATGTGTCGCCATGGCAACAGACATAAAAAAATCTGCATTTGTAGTCTAACCCTGCAGTCACGTGGAACTTCCCCGCCTAAGTCCCCTATGTCTACATTCTGTACAACAACAGATTATGGGTTATTGGATGAATTTATACCGACTCCAAGTGCCCCCGATTCAGTGCGATGGTTTTACTGTTCTAGGCCCAGATCTGGGGTCACTTAGAGGGGTACTCCGCCCCTAGACATCTTATCCACTACGATCAGACATCTAATCCCGGTCCTTTGGATTGGGGATAAGATGCTTAGCGGCGGAATACCCTTTAAAAAGGTCTCATGATCAAATTGGAACTAATAAAACTACAATAAGGCTGGGTTTCCACTTTCACCACACAGTGTATTTATTTTTATTTTTTTGCAAAAAATAAATAAAAAATTATTAATGCGGCCAGATGATAGCAGAAAGTCAATAGGGAGTAATATATAAAATGGACAGTGGTACTGGAGGCTTCCGTTAAGGTTGTGGGTAGAGATGAGCGAACTTACAGTAAATTCGATTCGTCATGAACTTCTCGGCTCGGCAGTTGATGACTTATCCTGCGTAAATTAGTTCAGCTTTCCGGTGCTCCGGTGGGCTGGAAAAGGTGGACACATTCCTAGGAAAGAGTCTCCTAGGACTGCATCCACCTTTTCCAGCCCACCGGAGCACCGGAAAGCTGAACTAATTTATGCAGGAAAAGTCATCAACTGCCGAGCCGAGAAGTTCGTGACTAATCGAATTTACTGTAAGTTCGCTCATCTCTAGTTGTGGGGCATATGCCTGGAACTTTCCATGTAAAGGCATGTTGCTGAAACATGGTGGTTGGTAATTCATACCCGAGGGAAAATGGCTGGAGCGTATTGGTGTGTAATGGGATATTTGTGTTAGTGCTGGGCGATATGACCAAAAATGAGTATCACGGTATTTTTCGAAAACTATCACGGTATGACAGTATTTTTTTTTTTACATTGAGACTTGCATTGAGGTGGTGTAGCGGAACTAAATGGGCTTTTGGAACTAAACGATCTGAACACTGGGGCAGTGGAGTACCCTTTTAAATAGATGTAACAAACAACCCTACAGCCTCCAGCTGTTGCAAAACTACAACTCCCAGCATGTTGGACTATATAGTAGTGTATAGTATAGGTCAGTGTTTCCCAACTAGGGGTGCCTCCAGCTGTTGCAAAACTACAACTCCCAGCATGTTGGACTATATAGTAGTGTATAGTATAGGTCAGTGTTTCCCAACCAGGGGTGCCTCCAGCTGTTGCAAAACTACTACTCCCAGCATGTTGGACTATATAGTAGTGTATAGTATAGGGCAGTGTTTCCCAACTAGGGGTGCCTCCAGCTGTTGCAAAACTACTACTCCCAGCATGCCCGAACAGCCGTTGGCTGTCTGGGCATGCTGGGAGTTGTAGTTTTGCAACAGCTGGAGGGCCTACTGTAGGTACAGTATATTATACAGACCCCTGTCCATCCCAGAACCCTGACTCACCTTCCCAGTTGCTGCAGGGACCGTCCGGGGAGAGTGGTCCGGGCCATCCATCCTTCCTGTAGTGTCTGGCGGCATTCCGGGAGGAGGGTGAACCGGTCCGGGCTGTCCTCCTTCTCCGGGGGTCCTCTTCTCCACTCCGGCCAGGCTCCGGCCTAGTAACGCTGCATAGACGCCGCTGCGCAGCGACACACCTGACGTCACGGCGTAGCGGCGTCTATGCAGCGTACTAGGCCGGAGCCTGCCCGGAGTGGAGAAGAGCACACCCGGGAGAAGGACAGCCCGGACCGGTTCACCCTCCACCCGGAATGCCGCCGGACACTACAGGAAGGATGGATGGCCCGGACCACCCCCATTACGGGTAAGTTTAATTTTTTTTATTGACTCGGAGGGTGGGGGAGGGGCCCGACCGGTATAGCGGTATGGGCAAAAATCCATACCGGTATACCGCCCAGTACTAATTTGTGTATGGCTGCCACTTTACCAGCCATACTGTAGATTATATATTTATTATAAGTATATAATAATATTTACATATTTGGAAGCTCTGTGGCTCCTACTGTGGTGTCCCAGCACCAATATCTGTCCTGTGGCTTTGGACTGTCTCGGGCAGCACAAGGTGTTGGGTCCACAAAAGGACTTATTGCTATATTAATTAGGGTTTTATTCTATTGCAAAGTAATATTTATCTAAATCAATTATATATTCTTGTTATGTGTATATGTTTTCTGTGTTACTGTACCCTTAAATGAGAGCAGTGAACCCCATGTGACCCTGCCTGCCAATAAGAACTTACCCTTATAGTCCAGTGCTAGACCCCATTCAGTCTAGTGGCTCCTGAGCTACAGCTTGGCTCAGGTGTGCTGTGTGTCGTGTGCTCTGAGGAGAGGCCTAGCCCAAATCTTATGTCAACTGGTCATCCTACAAGGATTACTCACATACACACGGCTTACGCAAAAGCAATACTCATCATTTATAGCAATTAGTAATGAGCGGCAGGGGCCATATTGGAATTTGCCATATTTTGTGAATATTTGGACGAATATTCGTCCTATATTCTTGAAATTTGCATATTTGCTATGTTCATTCCTCTTTTTTTTCCCCAGACGAAAATTTGTAATGAAATTCGCATAGAGCGCATGCGTGGTTATATCTTTCACCTAATAGGAGGGAGGGATCAGTGTCCTCTGACTGGAATTGCCGATATTCGCTAATATTTGCAAATCCGCTTGTATTTGAGAAAAAGAAAAAGAAAAAACAAACTAATATTCATCATTTCGAATATATATCACTATATTCTAATTATTTGCAATGTCGCTAAGTGCCAATATTCTCTGTATAAATTAGCATTTTGAATATTTGCGCTCAACACTAATAGCAATGCGGGGAATTGTACCGTAGACGCAATTTTCATGCTACTATCGTATGACAAACTTCTTAAAAGGGGTACTCCATTGCCC
This sequence comes from Hyla sarda, assembly GCF_029499605.1. NCBI lineage: Eukaryota > Metazoa > Chordata > Amphibia > Anura > Hylidae > Hyla > Hyla sarda. The sequence goes on from NC_079190.1 coordinate 495,675,265, forward strand.
CAGTGTTCGGAACGCTGGGTGCAGGCTGCTGGGGTCGTTACGTGACGGTCACGCCACGCCCCCTCAATGCAAGTCTATGGGAGTGGGCGTGGTCACGCCCCCTCCCATAGACTTGCATTGAGGGGGCGTGGCCCTGAAGTCACGACCCCCACAGCCCGCACCCAGCGTTCGGAACAAAATGTTCAGAACGCTGGGGCAATGGAGTACACTTTCAACTTGTAAAGCTTTGTCGTCCCAATTGTTTAACATTTACAATAATGTGTTAAAAGGTGTTTTCCCAGCATGCTATCAACTATATGGACAGGTATATAGTTAAAACGTGCGGTAGTTAAAGGGGTATTCCAGGCAAAAACTTTTATATATATCAACTGGCTCCAGAAAGTTAAACAGATTTGTAAATTACTTCTATTAAAAAATGTTAACCCTTCCAATAGTTATTAGCTTCTGAAGTTTTCTGTCTAACTGCTCTATGATGATGTCACGTCCCGGGAGCTGTGCATGATGGGAAAATGTCCCCATAGGAACTGCACAGCTCCCGGGACGTGAGTCATCAGAGAGCAGTTAGACAGAAAACAACAACAACTCAACTTCAGAAGCTAATAACTATTGGAAGGATTAAGATTTTTTAATAGAAGTAATTTACAAATCTGTTTAACTTTCCAGAGCCAGTTGATATATATATAAAAAAAGTTTTTGCCTGGAATACCCCTTTAATAGCTCGGGTTACCTCTGGGACAATGCTTACGTACTTGGAACAAGACATAAAAGCTTTGCTTTAGCTAAACTGAACCAGTCATAAAAAAATAAATAAAAAAAAATTAGGTTTTTGTGATGTGTCAAAAGTTTTTACCGGAACAAATTGGGAGAAGCGTGCAGTAGCGTGCTTCACCTTCATCACCATAAAAGACAGTTTGTTTTGTGGTTGTTGTCCTCTTCTCTACCCATAAACTGTCACTACTTCCTGGTTGAAAAGTACTACAATTCCCAGAATGAATTGCTTTCCCTCAGCTCTTCAGAATGGCCCTCCCACCTTGCCTACTCCTCTCCCACAGCACTCCTTTTGTATTCGTGACGCCAGGGTGTGGTTTATCCTCAATACCACCTGAAAGTATACTGCTGCATCCTGGGCTAGGCACGGGGGCAATAAAGTCTCTGACGACAAGTTACGGACAACGGTAGCTTTACTGAGTGACAGATGGTGAAGTCTATACAGTTCAGCCAGGGCCCACAGAGGTGACCAGTGACTTCAAAGACCTTAAGGGCTTGCTGGGACTTGCAGTGGTTTTGGACAATTTAGTGCAGGCCACGCTGACTTGACAATAGATGAAAGTGACTGACTTGACTTGACTGGAGACAGACTAAGCTGTGACTGTATCTTACTTGTAGACTTGACTTGAGGCTCCTATGACTCCAGACTCCTAGGCTCGACTGCACCTCAGCAAAGACTCAAGAACTAAGAGACTCCTCCCAGGGCTTTTATGGGGGAGACTCTAGTGGGGTCCCATTGGTCACCCTTAAGTCACTTGGACACTGATATCTCCTGGGTAACAATCACATGACAACTGGTGATCACATGTTAGAGATGAGCGAAGTTACAGTGATTCGATTCTGCATGAACTTCTCGGCTCGGCAGTTGATGACTTTTCCTGCATAAATTAGTTCAGCTTTCAGGTGCTCCGGTGGCTGGAAAAGGTGGATACAGTCCTAGGAGAGTCTCCAGTCTACCGGAGCACCAGAAAGCTGAACTAATTTATGCAGGATAAAGTCAGAAACCACCGAGCCCCGAGGTTCATGCAGAATCGGAGTACTGCAACTTTTTTACTCATCTCTACTGTTAACCTTTCTTAAAGATGCAACATTCTTATATACATAACATAGAGGCTAATATACAATTACAGTAGAACAGATGCAAAGGGGGGGGGGGGGGGGGGGGGGCGCGCAGGGGACACTGCAGGGAGGCTGCCTGACAGGGCAGAAAGAGTACAGGGTAACAAGTCCCATACTGGACCACCACAGCAGCATGCAGAAAGCACTCCTCATTCCTAAATGTCCCATATAATGTATAAACATATGTTTATAGTATTACAAGGAGATGGTGATGTAGGCTGTGAGAGCGGGTCAGATGTGGTGACATCACTTAGGGGGCGGGGCTTGATCTCAGAGACATGATCCAGCCATGCCTCCTGAGAGAGCAAAGAATGTTGGAAATTGACAGACAAATGTATACATATCTGTCCGCAGCTAGTAACCAAGTAGGGCTCAATTCACATCACGTTTAGGGGATACTACCAATAGAACTGTTTAAAAGTTTAATCAAATACAGTATGTATCTGAACAGTTACCTACATCTGTGGTGTCTCAGCGCAAGTGGCTGTCCCGTGGTTGAGGACTGACTTGGGCAGTTCCTTATTATAAATGATGTATATAGTGTTATATAAAATAATATTTTTCTAAAATTAATTTGGTTATTCTATGTATGTATGTATGTATGTATGTATGTATGTATGTATGTATGTATGTCTTACTGTGCCTTTAAAGATTTGGGAGCAGCAAACCCCATGTGTGCCAGTGAGACCCCAAAAGTCTCCCTCTCTATAGTGAGGTGCAGGGCAGGAGTTAGTCTAGTGCTGGACATTGTTCAGTCTAATACCATCCAGACTCCGGTGCCGAGTCGTGTGTCCTAAGCTGAGGCCTACTTCAGTTTACTCCTGGTCATCCTACAAGTGTCATTCGCGGGTGGACTACATGCCCCTGCAGGATCAGTACAGTGCCTTGGGAGGACCCTAGCTACCAGAACCGCAAATCTACAACAAGGCTCGCAAGGGGTGCGCTGCACTCTCACACTACGGCCAGCTGTTTGTGTTTTACCAACTCCACAAGCTCAGTAAAAGCTGTTAAACCGTAATCTTACGTCGGTGTTTATCGACTCATCGTGCTTCCCTCCTTCAAACTGCGTTCGAATAAACGGCGTCACAAAGTAATCAAGGTACATCCTACTAACACCCAGTGGCCGCCACAACTGTTTTTTGGCATCACAAACAGGATAATTCCCTCATCGTGCACAGACGTCACAACGTTTTTTTGGCGCCAAGAACAGGATACAGGTGTGTGCCTATAAAACCTCCCTAGTCTGGGACTGTATGCTAAGAAACCACATGGAGCGTGCAACATTTTATGTGCCAGAAAACTCTATAGGACTTTACTTCATGTTGACTTGCGCTTTATGAAATAGAGGGGGAGCACCTTATTCGCGACCATAGAATCGTGTGAAAATTGCCAAAGATTGTGTATTTCAACGCCTCAAGAATGTGCAAGTAATGCAGCGAATTCATGCTGCACCACAGATACCAATCCGCCACTAGCAGGTGTTAACTTAGCGAGCACAAAGTGCGCAAAGAATTCCTGCCAGATGAAACGCCCCGTCCCTGGGTGCGGGGGACAAAGTTGCTGTGCCAAAGCCTAAGTGGAACTCAAATGACCCCCCCCCCCCCTTGTTGCACAGGGGGGCTGTTGAAGAGGCTGCACGGATGACGTACTTCCGTCTGGTGGACATTTTGACGGAGCCTGCTATAAAGCCTGCAGCAAGACTCCGCCCTTCACTTGTGCCTCAGGTGACTGGAGAGAAAAAGATAGCGGACAGCACCTCGAGTGAGTGTACCAAGATGGCAGCCGCCACTTCATCAAAGCCCCACACGGACATCGCCGAGCTGGCACAACTACTTGCTGGGCAACTGGTGCTCCTGTCCCCGGAAGCCGAATCTACTTCTGACAAGTCAGCGGCAGAGCCCAGTAAGCGACCCAAGTCACCCCCGCTGCCACGGTGGGTGTTTTGGTGATAAACCTGCGGTCTCCGGGCCCTGCATTATTTCCTGATTTCCCTGCCTACCCCCATGCCGAGGGAGAAACTAGGTTCCTCGACTACAGCGCCGCGCCCCTTGCCTGAAGGTTTGCCGGAAGAAGCGGTCACCAACCGTTTCATCTGCAGTTCCAGGAGCTGCATCAATCTAGGTCGTGTCACCATGAGCCCCCACATTTCTTGCTCACAATTATCAAGGGTCTCATTGATCCAGAGCATTGTGACTCAATCAGAAGCTCCTCGTCCACCACGCCACCTGATGAGGAAAGAAAAGGAAGGTTGCCCACCGGAATGGGAACCCAACCTCCACCCTACTAAAGAAGGGAGCTGTTTTTTTGGCAAAGGAAGGCGAGACACAATAACGCTCACCCCTTCATGTGCCTTATTTGACTCAGTTGTTTTTGTTTAATACCTTTTTTGGTGTCAAAGCCCGAATTATTCAGTTCCTGCTTTTGTTTATTACCAGCCTGAGTAGGACATTAGGTATCAATGCCCCAGGACTGCTTTATGTTCTGTTCCAAGTTCCAGCAACATTTAAGAACTGTGCCTGGCCTTGGGCCAAGAAGTAACCAAAATGCTTACATGTGCCCGACTTATGTCGTGAACTTAACTACATATTCTTATACCTTCCTGGTTGGTAGCCATAAATGCTATGCGTGCCATTCAAATTATTTTTCTAGTTAGGATTGACTAGTGGAGAAAAATTGCATAACCTAGATAGTCTTAAACTGTGCTTATAATGTCTTCCTTTCATTGTGCTTTCTTTAAATTATTGCCAAGAATTTGCAACCTAAATTGTCTTATTACTTCATCCTGTTTGCCTAATACTACTGTCATAGTAACACAATGCCAGACAGTTAGTAAAAATGTTTTTCAGGATGTTCTCTTCTCTTCATGATGTATGTTCTAAGTGTCTCTTGAAGAACATGATGGCCCTGAAATTCAAGGTGGCACCTTGGTAGTTAAAATTGCTGTGGATGGAGGTGTACCTATGTTTGTCCCAGGGTGTAGCCATGGAGGAGGACTTGGATTCTCTCATTTGTGGGGAGAAGTGCTAAAAGACAAATGGGCCCCATTGCACCGAACTGGGTTGCGAAATGATAGCCTGCAGCAGCGCCAGTCCACCTTTAGGAGTTCCCTTGGAGTTGTACTGCTGCAGCCCATGGTGTACAGCAAAGTCTTGTTATTTGTTTGTTTGACTTGTGCATTTGTCATTGCAAAAGCAGTTACAAAGCAACTAAACCCTACCACAATTATAAAAAATACCCAATTGGCACAAAGCATTTGGTTTTCATCAAAAGGCACCAACTGTATCAACGCCAGGAAGAGACTTTAATTTGCACCTCTCCTACCTCAGGATTGCCCTTCGCCACCCCTCACCTGCCGGGACTGGACGCTGAGGGCGGTTTTGTTTTATAGGGGGAGTTTGTGGTGTCCCAGCACAAGTGGTTTTCCCGTGGTTGAGGACTGACTTGGACAGCCTGGTAGCACAGAGTGTTGTGCCCACTGGAGTTCCTTAGTATTGTAAATTATGTGTGTAGTGTAATATAAAAATATATATATATTTTTTTTTAATTAATTTGGGTATTATTCTATGTGTGTTTAATGTATTACTGTGCTTTTAAAATTTGGGAGCAGCAAACCCCATGTGAGCCAATGAGACCCTAAAAGTCTCTCCCTCTATTGTGAGGTACAGGGGAGGCGTTAGTTGAGTCTAGTGCTGGACATTGTTCAGTCTAATACCATCCGGACTCCTGAGCAACAGCCAAGCTCAGGTGCGAGTCGTGTGTCCTAAACTGAGGCCTACTTCAGTTTACTCCTGGTCATCCTACAAGTGTCATTCGCGGGTGGACTACATGCCCCTGCAGAATCAGTTACAGTGCCTTGGGAGGACCCAAGCTAGCAGAAAAGCAAATCCTACAACAAGACTCGCAAGGGGTACGCTGTACTCTCACACTACGGCCAGCTGTTTGTGTTTTACCAACTCCACAAGCTCAGTAAAAGCAGTTAACCGTAATCTTACGTCGGTGTGTTTATCTGGCCAAGGAAGACTGCCTCCCACCTTTGAACAGTGGTTCGAAGATGAACGGCGTCACGAAGTAATCAAGGTACATCCTACTAACACCCAGTGGCCGCCACAAGCATTTTTGGTGCCCACGAACAGGATAATTCCCTCATCATGCACCGACGTCACAACCGTTTTTGGGCGCCAAGAACAGGATACAGGTGGTTGCCTATAAAAACCTCCCTAGTCTGGACTGTATGATAAGAAACCGCACGAGCGTGCAACATTTTATGTGCCAGAAAATTTTACAGGACTTTACTTCATGTTGACCAACCGCTTAGAAAATAGAGGGGGAGCACCTTATTCATGACCATAAATCGTGTGAGGATTGCCAAAGATTGTGTATTTCAACACTTCAAGAATGTGCAAAACAATGCAGCGAATTCCTCCTGGTCATCCTACAAGTGTCAGTCGCGGGTGGGACTTCATGCCCCTGCAGAATTGTCTACGGTGCCTTGAAAGGACCCTAGCTACCAGGACCGCAAATCCTACAATTCAGTCCTGTGAAAAGCACCACAAGTCTCAGAATGGCAACAAGGCTCACAAGGGGTACGCTGCACTCTCACACTAAGGCCAGCTGTTTGTGTTTTACCAACTTCACAAGTAAAAGCAGTTAACCGTAACCTAACGTCAGTGTGTTTGTTGACTCGTGTCTGGCCCTGGAAGACTGCTTCCCACCTTCGACAATGGTTCTAATTAACGGTGCCCTGGCGTCACAAAGTATTTAAGGTACATCCCACTAACTCCCAGTGGCTGCCACAACCGTTATTGGAGTCACAAACAGAATAATCCCCTCCCTCATCGTGCACCGACATGACACATGTGCAACTCCCATTGACCCATCATTAACAGGGTATCTAAGGAATTAAAAAAATATATAAAATAAAAAAAAAAGAGCTAATATCTTACAAAAACAGCACCCCACCAATCCCCAGGTTGTGTGTAGTATTACAACTTGCTCTATACACTTCAATTAAATGAGCTGCAATACTACACACAACCTGAGGACAGGGGGAGTGCTGTTTTCAGAGAAAGTCATCACTTTCAGCTATTTATGTAAAATGAGCCATTTAGTAGATTTTCCACTCCGTTTTTTCTGCATAGTGTATCCCAGGTTATCTTTCAGAAAAGAGAGTAAAATAAATAAAAACCTGTTTGGTTATATAGGCACACCATTGTACTTTTGCACCAGAAAGTTACCATCGTATGAAAAGCACATGTAGTAAATATGAGGAGAACTTAATGCAAATCTCCTATAAAAAGCAAAAAATAAATAAAAATAAAATGTATATAATGTGTGTTTTGATATAAAAAAATTTTTCAAGATACAAGCTTTTTGTATTGATAATATGTGTGCCAAAAGGACGTCAATCGGGGGGGGGGGGGGGGGGGGGTCACAATTTTAGGAAATAAAAAAAACTCACCACTAATACACCAAAGTAATAATTATAGTAATCATTAATATTATTTATTAATAATTCAAAATGAAAATAATTCAAATCAAAACAAGGTATGTAAATAAACCACGTTAGGTGTTACATTCCACAGACTGATTCTGTATAGTTACATATGTCTGCAGACGACTCCCATAATGACACATTATATATATATATATATATATATATATATATATATATATATATATATATATATATATTTCCATTTATGTATGTTTGTACAGCAAAAAGTACACCAAGCAGGACATGGATCCTTCTGATGCAGTGTTTCCCAGCTGTATATACACATATATATATTATATATATATATATATATATATATATATATATATATATATATATAATATCACACACACACACCTGACAACAACCAAAATAAATGGGGCTCAATTCACGCCATGTTTAGGCATATTGGGGGAGATTTATCAAAACCTGTGCAGAGGAAGAGTGGTGCAGTTGCCCATAGCAACCAATCAGGTTGCTTCTTTCATTTTCCACAGGCCTCTAAAGAGCCTGTGGAAAATGAAAGCAGCAACCTGATTGGTTGCTATGGGCAAACTGCACCACTCTTCTCTGCACAGGTTTTGATAAATCTCCCCCATTATGTTCCATGGGACAAAATCTTCAACTAAAAAGTAAGATTATACGGTACTCACTTCCGTATACATTGTATTTAAAATAGTTAATACTTTTTGTAGGTTAAGCAGTGGTCTCCAAACTGTGGACCTCCGGAGGTTGCAAAACTACAACACCCAGCATGCCTGACCAAAAGCATTCTGGGAGTGGTCGTTTGCAACCTCTGGGAGGTCACAGATAAGAGAACACAGTTTTAGAGTTCTGCTGAAATATCGGGGGGGGGGGGGGGGGGGGGGTGTATCATTGTATGTAGATTATATTTGCCACATTTTCTTTTGTGTAATAAAAAAAAAAAAATAAATAAAATAAAATAAAAGTCCTAGCGCCAAATCTATCACATGTCATGTGACCCTTTCAGAAATTTAGCATGCATACACATCTTCCCGGATACTCACAGAGCCGACCTGAAATAATCTGGACTTTACAACATCTTTCTTTACAGCCGA